>NC_031970.2:28899247-29064247 GCF_001858045.2 Oreochromis niloticus
TGGAAGATTTGACAGTAGTAAACAGGCCAATCACTATAGTTGTTGGCTGCATCAGTTTGACATGTAGTTACATTTCTCAGGAAGTGATCGTCAGGAAACTGTGTAGGTTACATCATAACATTGAAGATTTAAGACAGAAGTATAAATTCATCTTAAGGCCCAGGGTTTGAGCCCTCACAGACTGATGATGTTACCTGTTTAGTGATTGTGTGCCAGAGGTTGGCCACTCAAAATGGTATATACAGGAATAGGACGGCAGGTTTGGGCATACCATGTGATATTACCTTGATGGCTCAAAAACATATTTGTTGTTTGGGGCATTTTATGTTGCACTGTTTACTTTCTGCATGGTCAAGGCTGAGCCATTCATGTGAATTGAACATCTTCTCGGCAGTGGCTTTAAGAAGTACTAAGTCACTTGCTTTTGACAAGCAGCAACAAAAACGAACACAGTATGAACAGGTGATGAATAGATGAACACATTATATAGCATTTGGTTCACATTAGTGTTTTTTGTTTTTTTTTTCTCTTTCCTTCCTTTGTTTATTTACTTTTTTTAAATGTTTTCAGGCTTTCCCCCTTAACCCAGAGTTTAACGTCACAACACAATGAACTGTGGGTATTTCCCTCAGGGAGTGTTTGTAGAAATGCACTGTGAGCATAAAGGGCTCAAAAAACCTGAGAGAGCCCTTGTGTGTTTGAGAGTTTAACAGTGGGACAGCCCTAAGGCCTCACTGTCTTAGTAGTAATGCACTTTGAAGTCACACTTTGAATGAGTGTGGAGATCGGCGGTTCAGCCTCTCTTCTTTTTTGGCACATTAGTTTGTCCCACACTTTTGTCATCATTGCATATCCAACTTTATTTGGTTTTCCTCCTTATGTGTTGAATAAAGGAGGGGGTTTATTGCAGACTGCTTCACAGAGGACTTCTCTAATATTGCCTTTTTTTGTGTGTGTGTGTGGTCAGCAGAGTGTCCTATGTGCTTGATGCTATGATGCTCACATGCGTTGGGCAGATAAGGGAATAGTTTGAGTAGGAAAATGAAGTAAGTCGTATGCTGGGTTAGCCACCAGCTTAAACCGAGTTGAATGCTTACGGGAGATAGTTAGATGCTGCTCTCTATCGCTGTCAACAAAACACAAAATGATAGATTATGTCTCGGAAAATTTCTGTCCTGTGTAGAGTTCATGAAACTTGGAGAATCAGCGCCAAAGTGCAATGGAGTGGTTTTGATGGTACGAGACGTAGGACACCACTAAGTCACTGTATCTTTTCATTTGTCAACCATTTAGAACATTTTTCCGCATAAAGGACAGAGACAGAATGCTCATCTGAAATTCAAGGTTGCGGGGTCAGTTGACATTTGGCTGTCATGAAACATGTCTTTA
Source organism: Oreochromis niloticus (assembly GCF_001858045.2). Lineage (NCBI taxonomy): Eukaryota > Metazoa > Chordata > Actinopteri > Cichliformes > Cichlidae > Oreochromis > Oreochromis niloticus. Next base: position 28,900,637 of record NC_031970.2, read on the forward strand.
TCATGTTGCGGCGTCTGTCAGTGACTGTTGTTTGTGTCATGGGGCTCATCAACACATGCTGCTCGTGGCAGAAGTTTGTCTTCATAGAAAGCCTGTGTGTGTGCGCGTGCGTCTGGTAGGGGTATTACAAGTGGATGACTACATCGCTCTGCCATGACTCACCACCAGATTCCTCCTGTGGCGTTACTGCCATTCTACCGCACGCAGATGAATAACACGCACACACACAGATTGTAAGAATGTATGGTACCGGATGACTGATGAATTCATCATTCTGTCACGCTGTTGATAAATTTTACAGTGCCGCTGTCACAGTCAGGGAAGCTGGGAAATGTAGTGCCACTGTCAGCCACAGGTCAGATGCAGCCAGCATGTGCGCTACTCAGCGGCAGCCAGAGCTGCTACGATTGCACCTAGATCGTTCATCACTGCCACGGATGAGGATGCTGAAATTAACTGGACTCTCATTCTCTTCCCCTGCCTTGTGCTCTCAGGCTCTCTCTTCCTCCTCCTTCAAGCGTAGGTCCTTTGCTCACTGCCTCTTTGTCTCGCAGAGGCCTCAGACGGCTTCTCTGTTCGTTTACTGCAACTTTGTTCCCGTTTTGCGCCCTTTTTTTTCCTTTTGGCTTAAATTCACTGTTCTGTCTTATTTCTTGTCTAGAGTGACTTTCTTTCTCTCTGTCCTTAACACCTCATGTTTGAAAAAGAAGAAAATGGAGGTTGAGAGGAGGGCAGACACAGTAGCGTTGGAGCACTTTTGAAGTCGGACAGTTTTAGCAGTAAAGGCCATTTAGTGCTACAGCACTGAACGTGGAGTAGCAAAGCTGTATAGCATGTCTGCTTTCATAGTTGAGCATCCCATTAGAAAAATACTAATGAAAAATACTGCACGTGATCTGCAGCAGCAGTTTGGAAACGAGTCTTGCTTGACCTTGCTATTGATCCAGTGAGGAAATGTGGTTGGATGCTGCAGTTCCTGTCCTGTTTCAGTAGATTTGAGAGAAAGGCAGTTTTAATGAAAAATACACAGGAAGTTATTGATTTGGCAAATATGTTTGCTCTCTCATTATATCTGCAATTTGCTACTTGGATAAGCAAATTGGGTATATACAGAATAGAATTAAAATAGATGTGTTGAACATAGAATTTGCCTACGCTAGCATTTAGCTATTGCTTTGATGGTTTGTCCTTTTGCAATTGGCAACGAGTGAATACTCCATGTCACATTTTACCACTTGTAATTCACATGCCTTTGTCCATTAAGTGAGGATATTTTCCTTCCTCTTTGTAGCAAGCAGATACTTTGAAAGCAAGTCTTTTTGGTCCATTGCTGTTGAAGGAGACACTTGGCAAAATAGCTTCAGACAATTGACACACATTAAGTAGCATTGGACTTGTCAATTCATCCACACACAATTGCCTCTGACCTCCTTGAGAGAGAATCTGCCAGGTACATCTTTTATACGGTCTTTGCTTAATGGCCCTCATCCCTTCAAGACTTGGCCAGTGATGTTTGGAGAACCCTTGACAGTCCTGGCGGAGCATATTGGAGAGGGGCTCCACTTCTCTGCTCTTGTATTCTCTCCTCTGCTCATCTCATCATAACGCCCCAGGCAATCTCTTAATTAGCCTCCTTAATTAGGTGGTTTCTGGTTCTCTCCGCCAGGGTAAATTTTGATCACATTCTGCTGAGAAGCAGCACTTCCCTCTGATTTGCCTTGGAGTGGCTTTAAAGCGTGAGGTTTGTCATTGGGCAGAGGTTCTCGAGCTGAAGACACCTTTGCATTTTTCCTTTTTATGGTTTTCTTTGTATTTGTATTTCCCGTTTTTAGAGTTTTATCCAGGTTTTATCCAGGAAGAAATGCATCATGATCTATGATGTTATGTGCATCAGCATTTTAATTTTAACCCTATACTGTCATCTTCATGGAAATATGACCTGACCTTAGGGATCAGATTTCACAAGGTGGTAACCTACATGACTAGTTTAGTTAAGCTGGGTTTTAAGCATTTCTGTACACCTGGGACAGCCAACTTTTACATCTTGAAAAACACCATAAATAACTCCATTTAGTCTGCCTGACTGCAAAAATAATTCATTCTTTATAGGTTAATTTCGTAATTACTTTTACCAATTAATTAATTGGTCAATTGAGCTTTAAAAAACATAGTCATTAAAAGAAAAATTCATAGCCTTAAAATGTTTTTTTGACATTTCAACCAGGGGTCCAAAACTTGTTTAGTCTTCTATGAAACGAATATGGCAAAAAAGATTTTTCCATTTTCTTTTTTTTCATTTTGTGTTAAGTATTTTGTTGGACTGGTGGAAAAGGTAATTAAATAATCAAGCCATGTTTGACAGAGGAAACTTCAAACAAGAGTTGCGACCTGGGCAAGATTGAGAATGACATTTGGACCTTTTGCAAAACTGCCCATTCTCAGAATATCTGGTAGTTTCCCTCGGTAGCTCAGAGTGTGGCATTCCAAAAGGCAGACTTTCTTTGTTTCTTAATAACAACATAGAAAGCACTAAGGGGATAGCACCCACCTTATTAAACCTGATTGCTTTGTGATATCTCCTAATTATTGAGTCAGAAAATGTTGCACGCTCTAAGCCAGTACTGAGTTTGTTTATATCTTGGAAAGGCAACCTTTGGATTGGTGCTTATCACCAGTACTTGTTCTCATGGTGAATAAGGGCTCATAAGTGATCTATATTTACAAATCACTCCTGGGTTGCATGTGTAGACTTTACTTGGCCAAACTGCTTTCCTGAGCTTGTTAATTTGTAAAAATTCCTATTATGGATTGTGTTAAAAATTGATTTTGTCTAAGCTGTTGAACAAGAGCGCAGTTTCCGAACTTTGCCTCTGTAAACCACCACAGTGGATTTCTAATAAAGCAGCACTGTGTGATATATGTGTAGGCTCTTGCTACAGCAGTGCTTTACATAGTTTATCTATTTCAAAGGTTCAAAAGAAATAGGACAGTTAACTGATATGCAGTTTCATGGCCAGGTGTGGTCTGTTTCCCTGTTGTTTCATTTTAAATTAAGAATATAAAAGGCTAGGAGTTGTTTTCAAGTGTTAAATTAGCATTTAGTAGTTGTTCACGAGTATTCTGACCAGCAAGGCGTCATTTAGGAATGAATGTTGATAAGATTTTGTTCACACCTGCTTCAGTCTTTATCGGTTTCAGTTTTGTGTGTGCAGAAAAAGCAGGTTTACACAGGTTTTTATTATCTCAGTCACTAAACCAATACTGCCTCCTACTGTCTGTACTGGAGGACATTGAGGCAACAAAGGACCCCCTGACTCTTAAAGGCCAAACAGAGCAGTTTCTTCAGGTCACTGCCCTCAATGCAGATTAGTAGAACACAAGCCACTGCACACACCCTCAGCATGGAAAGTATGTAGCTCCAGAAGCACCTCAACTCTGGCTACTTTATAGGTTCTCTCACTGACTGGCTGAAAAGCAGATATTGACTTTAATGTATTATTTATAATCTGAAAATGTTATAATTATGTTAGTTTGTCCACTTAACTTTGAGACAGTGAAATGTAGGAGCTATGTAAAAGAATATCTACCATTGCTAAATGGGTGGGGCAGTATTTTGTACCACTTGAATTTAACTTGAGTCTACATTTATGACACTGTGAGTACTAAATTTCCTTTTCCGCTGCGATGGAGTAGAAAAGGACAACTCTGAAAATGATGGCCTTGTTCACACATTTATGGATCTTACTGTATGTGCTAGGCAATAATTCAGAATTGCTGTTAAGGCTCAGCCAAGAACGTATTTTCTTGTGGTCTGCTGCGTTTGTCTATTTACTCCTCGGCCCACTCCCCAACAAATGCACATTAAATATAAAACAAACTAAGCGGTTGATGTTTGGTTGCACATTGAACAGTGTGTATTTTGCAGAATCTGCTGCCAACTGTGGCATCGGTCACGCTTTTATTTATTCTCCTTGAGTTGAGCCCCATCTGCTTGTATCTTCCCGTTTACAGACATGTCCATATTTGGCCAGTGTCCCGCACAGGACGACTTCTACCTGGTGATGTGCAGCCACTGTGGTCAGGTAGTCAAGCCACAAGCCTTTCAAGCACACTTTGGTAAGTGATACACACGCACACACACACGCCTTGATGTATCTATATATTCAGTTATTTTTCATGCAGCTGGGGTGCAGAGCTAGATTTCCTAGATTCAAGTAGTAGCAGTAATCCACTACAACAAGGAGGTGGCTGTTACTGCAGATGATCAGCAAGGTTGGGGAATAAAGAATTGGGGGGGGAACTCTATATCCATACCCCCCATACCCAGAGTAATGTGATGTTTCTTTGATTAACACACTCCTAGTAGTGCTTCTTCTCTCTGTGTACCCCCCATCCAGTTTTCAACTCCACTCAGTAGCCTATTTATTTAGTGTTTGTGTGTTCAAATTTCCTGTGTTAATATTTGACAGGTCTTTCTCAAGTCTTTCCAGTAGTGGGCTGTTTTAACAGATTACAGCTCAGATAAGATTTCTAGTACTGTTAAGACAATAAGCTGGGGATGTTTCAGTGCACAGATTTCACCTGCTTAGTATTTAAGCTGTGTCTTAAAATTCCCACAGAAGTAGGCTGTCTGTTTTCACTTTAACTCACTTCCTGAAACAATAAGAAGTAGAATAGCACCTCTTTTGTCTTGTTGTGTAGGAATGCTCCTTTAATGTAGGAGAATTTTATTATTTTTAATGGCCACTAAATACCTGGAAGTGTCTGGTGTTCTCTGAAGTGCAGCAGCAATTACACTTATCAAGGTCAACCACAAGAGGGAGGTATAGCAGCATGTGGCTTCTAGGGTAAAACTGTCCTTGGAACTGTGTGAACGTCACTCAAGAGACTTCTCCATCATTGTTAAACAGTATAGATATACAGGTGTGTCTGAAATACAGTCTCTATTTTGAGGTGTCAGGGGGTTTTGAAGGAACTGTAGATAAACACTGGATGGCAGTGCCAAGTGTAAAGTAAAACAATCATTATCAGAACGTGTGGCTTTACTCCATATACAGGGTCGCATTGTTAATGCAGACTGTGCTCGGCTTGATCCATGGTGTAGAAGCACCCAGAGGTTTACAGTGATTTCATCATGTTTCTTGATATTTGTTTCTTCAGCTGTTTGCTGCTGCTGATTCTTCCTGTGAACAGATTGTCTGTAGTGTGTTTATCATAATGAATGCACCAGTCTCTTTTTCATCTTTTGCAACATCTTTAAGTTCTGTTCTTAAAATCAGGAGGTGAAGCTAAACCCAAAGATTCCCCGTCACAGTAAATCTTCCGATTTGAGCCGCTGGATGCAAAGAATTACTTTTTTTTTTTTTTTTAAAGAAGCTTTTAAACCATGCAATATCAAAATAATTTTTTTTTCTAAAAAGTTTCACTTAATGAACTTATTGCATCAGCTATAACCACACAGTCTAAATCTAAGTGAAACTCTGTAGCCATGGTAGTATGTGTGGCCATACAGAGCAGCAGTGCTCTTGCTGTGTTTTACCCCATGTCCTCTCTGTGATGTCATTATGGGAGGACCCCGTGCGGCGTTAACGCGGGGAAAAGGCACTGATCTCGGCACCATTGAGATGGTCTCAATATGATATTAGCGTGCTTCTTTGAGCCCATCTGTCTCCCTTTAGGTGTCTGTGCTTCTCGGCTGAGGCTGAGCCCAGCAGGGGTGACACTCACCACAGAACAGGAAGCTGCTGCTTTGCCTGGCATTTTATGCATTCGTTTATGAACTTGTCTAAGAAAGACTTCTCAGAGATCGAGACATACAGAATTTTGCACTCAGTGTCTTGAGCTCAAATGGTAAAAGAAGGGAACCACGGTGGATTTGACTTTCTTGTTAACTCAAGGTTTTAGTTTTACCTTTGTTTTTTTTAATAGGTTACACTTTGTCTTTACTTAAACATGATGCCTGTGGAGTTTGTAGTAAGGCCATCACACTTCTTGATTTTCTTTCTTTCTTTCACTTCTGCAGGCTGGGATTCCCCCATGCCACTGAGCCAGCTGTTTGATAATATGAAACATGATATTAAGGCTCCTCCTATGTCTTCTGTCTGTCTGTCCTTGTTTTTCCCTTACCTTTTTTCCTCCCCTACATCAGTTTTGACTACCATTGGTGCTGCTGTTGACTTGTTGTTTTGTAGACGGAGCACAACTGTCTCACTTGGATTTCTTGGTGTGAGTTTGTGTGCAGAGGTTCGCTGTTGACTGGGACAGGACAAGACAGTGAGAGGAAGTGGAAGGGAGGCAGTGAAAGAAAAGCTTTTGGGTTGTTTAGCTTCTTAGAAGTGGGAGGGGAAAATATCTGGAGTGTAGGTTGAATGGGTATGTAGGAGAGCCCCCTAGGTGTGGAGAGGGCACTCTTAAAAGCAATTTTTTTCCTTTTTTTCTCAGAAAGCAGAAGTTAGAAGATTAAGAGTTAGATGCATGTGTGTGTGTTCTTGAGGAATATAGCTGAAGGCAAATGGGAGTGGTACCTTTCTTGAGTATTCGTATCCTTTGTAGCCACTCCACTTTTTTGGAGCACTTAGCCTGTTTGTTGTTACCTGATGACAGTGAGTTTTGTCCCACAACCCACTCCCCAGCTTTATCATGTAGTTAGTTAGAATCACACAAAATGGGACTAAATCAAAAGACAATTGAGAGGTGACTGCACACATAAGCATGATTAGTTTGGGGCAGAGGGTCTAGGTGACCTTACTTAGCAGAAGACCTTTCATGTTACTGTTATTTTATTTTTTTATTTTTTTAATTTTTTTGACCATTTAAATATTTTTTTCTATAATCCTGGTGGTTTTCATTTCGCCAAAACCTCTTTTGTGGAGGTGCCTGTTTTTATTTATTTATTTATTTATTTATTAATCATGCAGGAAAAACACTGGTGACAGTAGCCAGCTGACACAGGTCCTTGGTAGAAAATTACTAATGCTTCTGCTGCTGATGTTGTGCACCTTTTTCTCTTTTTTTTTTTTAAGCATGCAGTTATTTTCTGTCCTGTCTTTCATTGCTGCTGCTCAGAGTTAACTGTGAGTGTTGAGTCAAATGTTTATTTGCCGTCTCTCTTCTGAAATTCTCGTTAGTCACCTTTGTCTGTCTTGTTTCTCTGTATGTCCTTCAGCTGCCTGCAGTTGCTTTTGCTCACATGCAGCTTCCAGCAGGAGATTCTCTCCATGTCAGATGTTTCCTCACTGCTGAAAATTCTCAGTTTGGTTTAGGTGAGGGAGCTCCCTGGATTGAGCGTGATCGAGGCAGGGCGTATGACACCCACGCTCACGTCTGTCAGTCTCTCTTTCTCTACGTGTAATCAGAGCAGCAGGAGTGTATGTCGGTCTGTGTCACCCAGAACGCCCACTATTTCTGTTAGAGAGCTGCTGCTTTTGCCGAGATTCAAATCTCTCTGCTTCATGCTTCCAGTCATTTCTGAATTAAAACAAAAATCCTTCATGATGTTTTTGTCTAGCTTTTTCTTTGTAATTGTTTATGCAGTGACAGCTAATCAACCTTAAACTATGAAGTGCTTGTGTAGTGGTGACATTGGGACAGCAGCTTTTGTTGTACGCTGTTACTAAAAATAGGATGTGATGAGAGCCTTCTTTGAAAGTAGATCTGTAATTGTCAAGTGTAAATGTGTAATTGGTGGGATTCGTGTTCACACAGGGTTTGTTCATTTTGGAAAGCAGTGTGCTTAAAGACAGCTAGATTTGGATTTAAGCACATGAGCATCCCCCCCCCCAGTTCTATTTTTGTCTTTCCATCCACAACTAAGCATCACTCTAACCTTTTCTGCTGTCTTACTGCCTTTCATCAGTTTGCACAGCAGCTGTTATAAGAAGCTCAAGCAAGAAAGAAAGCTCTTGACCTGTTGGCCAGTTCTATTTCAAGATGCAGCGCATGAATCACCAATACTGCTTATTAGCTGTTCAGCTAACATGCTCACAGCTGTTAGAGGGAGATTTTTAATGTTTCCATTTCTCTTTTTTTTTTTTTCTTTTTTTTATGAGTCACAACTATGTTTAGTTCTATAGTACTGTTGGATTATAATTAGTGTGTTAACTATTATGTTTTAATGCCTGTTTGGTTTGTGTTATCATTTTAGAGAGAAGACACAGTTCGGCCAGCAAGCCAGCGTCCACCTCGCCGTTTCCTGCGTCTGTCAGGAACCGGAGCAGCGGCAGTGGAATTGGGCCCGGGATGGGCTCGGTGTCCGTAGCTGCAGTGGCTACCGGAGGCGTCCTTGGTCGACCTTCAGCTGCTAGCTCAAGCTTATCCTCCTCTTCATCGTCGTCCTCCAATCCCAAACTTGTCAAACCAGCCAAAGAGAAGCTGCCGGGCGTTCAGCGAAGACCCCCCTTTGCCCCCTTCAGGATGAACCAGCCAGAAAAGATGTAAGTTTCACTCTGCACAAGTGCAGGGTTGTTACAACCACATTTCTGGCAGACATACTAAAGTCTGATTTAAAAAAAACAACAACTTTGAAATGGAGACTACTTGTAATAGTTTTTGTAGCAATACTAGTGGTTAAAAAATAAGGTACTACTGCTTATTGCTGGTTTATGTGGCAGTCAGAGCTATTTGCCTTTACTGCTTGTTTCTCTGTAGAAATCTGATTCAGACATTTATACACTAGTATTGATTTTGACCTTTTTCTTCTTTTGAAGGTATTTGATATATAGCGGAACATATTAGTAGTGATTGTCTTCGCAGGACCATCCATATGTCCACATCTGTCTCTTGCCATACGCTTGTCACTGGCTCACTGTTTCTAACCCTCAGCTTCCTCCTCGCCACCCTTTTCATCGCTGTCATCTTCTCTTCCAGCCTTCCAGCTGTCAAGATGGACAAGATGCATCCGAAGCCGGACACGCCAGCTAAGCCGGTGCAAGCTCCATCTGCCCCCGCCACCACCTCATCCTCCTCTACATCCTCCTCTAGCACCACTGTGAGCTCCAACACTACCGCCATCACAACCTCCTCATCAGCCCTAAAAGCAGGCCTTAACTGTCCCTCCATACCAAAGCCTCCATTACTGGCCCCAGGTCAGATTCCCAATGGCAAGGGCCACCTCACTGTCCTCTCGGAGAAGAAGCAGGACAGCAGCAGTGCGAGTAGCAGACGTCACGTTAACAAGAAAGTCACAGGTCAGCTGAAATGTGGAATGAGGGGGGACTAGTTACATTTTGTCATTTTTTCAGAGTATTTAAAAGTCTCATACAGCATTACATGCTTTAGCCTAAAAGTTTTTTTTTATAACCTTGCTTTTTAATCTATTAGACCAACCTCCCACTAGTTTCCTGTTTTATTGCCTATGAAAGAGTGTAATTAGCAAACATCATTTCAGAATGTTGTCGGCAGCTTAAACAAAATGTCCCATACATTAGCTTAAAGGGGAAAGGATTACGTAATATTAATGTTTTGCATAACACAACTTGTCCCAAATTATGAAGGTAACAAATGTTTTTTTTCCTCCCCCTTTGCTCTGCCATCAGAACGTGAGTTTAATCCAGATATCCACTGTGGCGTTATAGATGTGACATCTCGAAAACCCTGCACAAGATCCCTAACATGCAAGGTAACAAAGTCCCTGCTTTGCACGCTGCACCTGGGCTGTATAAAAGCATTTTTTTTTTTAAAGAGAATTGGGCTGGTAATGCTCAGCAGTTTTTCTTGTTGTCAGCAATGAGGATCAAAGCACACTTGCTAGATTCACAAGATGATCTAACGTGTTCTTGACATACTTGTGGAGGCAGCAAGCTTCAAACCTCTGGGTGAGCGTTTCCCACGGCAGCCACAGGCTGACAATTGAGGGCCGGTGTTTCTAGGACACATGCTGTCAGCTCAGATGGTTTGCCACAAAGAGGAGCACAGCGTAACTCTGAGGAGCCTGTAATGATGAACTCTACTTTGAAATATAGGAAACTACAATGTCTGTGTTTAATGAAAAAGCACAACGCTGTCACTCATTGTGTTTTAATAGAAGTGGAGCGCTTTGGCATAGAGTTCAATTATGTTGTATTATTCTATATAATGTGTAGAATATTACCAAAGTTATTCTTTGCATTTCCGAGGATGGTTGTGATTGACTGCAGTCGAGCCGTGCACGTGTCATGCATGTTGTAAAAATTTGTTAGAGCCAGAGCTGCCAAGTATAAACGGCAATAAAAAAAGGAAATTAAGAGCCGTTCTAAGGAGAACTCTCTGGCTCTTACCATAATGAAAATTCTATTAACTTTATAATGTCTCAACAGACACATTCCTTAAGCCAGCGGAGGGCGGTGCCAGGGCGGAGGAAGCGCTTTGACACATTGCTGGCAGAGCACAAGAACAGAACAAGGGAGCGGGAGAGGGAGCGAGAACTCCACCAAAATCATTCCCAGCAAAACCCCCCTCTCAGGGACCCACACCCCTCTTCCCACCTCACCCCTGGCCATGATGCCCACCAGGTGGCTCATGGAAACGGCCCAGCCCTTGATGCCACTAAGCCTTTGCCAATTGGAAAGCCCAAATTTCACAGCCCTGGTCTTCCACGGTAATTGCTGTGCCACACTTTGATTTTTTGCTGTGCTTGTATTGTGTCTGTGTGTAGCTTTGCTCACACAGGCACGAAACAAACAGTTTCAGTTTGATTCAGCTTTGATGAATAAGGTGAAAATGACCAGCCACAATTTCTCTCCATTAAACTAAACAGCAGTCACGGAGGTGGTATTTCTGGAGACTCTGCAGCAGTCCACGAGTCGCTACACCATCCCCAAACGACCCCCGATGGCTTTTCTAGACCATCCAGTGATGAGGGAGAGAACGAGGAGCGTGAGGACAATGCTGAGAAACTGGACTGTCACTATTCAGGTTATCATCCACGACCGGCAGCTGTAAGTGCACTTCATCTGCAGTTACCCCCAAGGAACTTTCCTTTTTTTTATTACACTGGTCAAGCCATTAAAGATTACAGTTCTCATCTGTTCTTCCCTTCTATTCCCAGTACTGTACTTTTGGGAGTCGACTGTTTGGGAGAGGCTATTATTCCTTTGACCGGCGATGGGACAAAGTGCGATCTGCCCTCACCACAATGATGGAAAAGCATGTCAACTCCCAAATGTGGAAGTAAGTCAGTCTTGGACTCATCCTTTTTTCTTTTTTTTTTTAAATTTATGAGTCAAATTAATAATTGCTTAATTTCTGATAATCTTTGCTTAAGGAAAATCCCCTTAGCCTTGGAGAACTCCTCCTCTGTTGCACCCACCCATAGGACAAGCACAAATTCCCACTGTAGCACTCCCTCTTCAGGCTTCCTGGGCCCTCCTGCCACCTTGCCCCAGACTCCTTACAGCCAATCCTATGAGGGCAAGTCAGTGCTCTCCTATGGGACCACCTTAAATGCCCGCAGCTCGCCGCAGGGTGGGGCTGAGCACCCGGCCTATGGCACCACACAAGCCCGACAAGTGTCTTCGTCGCCGCAGATGCCTTCAGCCCACTTGTCCTCATCCTCTTCTTCTTCAGCTCCTTCCCTAACCTCAGGCCGGGTGCCTAAGTCCCGTTCCTCCGGCAGCAGCACTACCAAATCTTCGTCATCTTTTAGGCCCAAGGAGAGCTCGTCTGGCTCCTCCGTAACCATCATCCCCAACGCCACCATTGGAGGAAGCACTGGAGCCAACAATACCAGTAGCGGCGCTAGCTTCAGCTCGGGGAAGAAGAGGAAGAACAGTTCTATCCTCTCTTCATCCCATGGCTCCACTGAATCTTCCTCTTCCAATGCCAACTTCTCTTCCTCCTCTTTTAAGAAGAACTGTGCAAATGTCGGCAGCTCAGGGAGCACCTACCACCACAGCTCATTAGGTCCTTCGTCCTCATCGTCATTATCCTCCTCCCACAGTGGAGTCCACAGTGTGGGGCTTAACTGTGGGCCTACTGTGCGAACAAACTCCCTTAGCCTCAAGGCCGAGCTTTCTGGCAGTTCCGCCGGTGGCTCCTCAGGGCCACCAGCACGAGGTCCTCCCTCGGGGAGCCCTGCAGAGTCCATCAAGCGTATGAGCGTGGTAATGAACAGCAGTGACTCAACCCTTTCCTTGGGACCTTTTGTCCACCACCAATCCTCATCTGACCACCACACCAGCTTTAGTCACCACTCCTCAGACGGGCGCCTGGAGGCCAAGAAGCGCAAAAGCTCTTCTGCCTCCAGTGGCGTAAATAGCGGAGGTGGGGAAGGTGGGCTCGGAGTAGGAGGTGGGGGGCCAGGACCAGGTAGACCCAAAGTGGCCAAGTCACCTGCCATTAACAACATCCATGGGAAGCATGGGCGGAGTATACCAGGGACACCGGGTCTACCCAACAACTCTCATTTACATCAGGTTGGTTTTTGAGACACATTCAGGATGTTTTTATTTTCACTGATTGCATCTTGTGAAAGATTTTGTTCCTTTCTCAGTTCACTGCACTTCAAATTTGGGGATGTGGGTCAAATGTCATCTTAGGCTAAGGATGGATATTGTTAAGATTTGAAGGATACTACATTAAACCATGATTATAGTTCCACATTTTTCAGATATATATTAGGTCACGGCAATTTTCTTATTCTGAACACAGACTAATAAAAGTGTAGTGTATTACTGCAAAATAAATGGCTATGAACACCTTGCAGTTCTGAGCTATCATGCACATAAACTGCATCCTCCAAGCAAAGTGCCCAAGTGGTATTCAGCCATAATCCTTTTTAAAGAACTTTTTTCTTTTGGTCATTTGTTTTTCATGTGAATTATCAAAATCAATGAAATGAAATATTAAAATATTAAAGAACCGAATGGCTGATATAAACTGAGTAAAGATGAGGAAATTAGGTATTTATAGTATTTTATATATGATGCCAAAAGTATCAGGTGATAAGACATTTCTGATTACATTAAATGGTCTTGCCCGACATTTGAATCTCCCGATTTAAAAAATAAAATAAAATAAAGAACAAAATCAAAGAAAGAAGTAATTCTTGTTAGAAATTGAAGCCTCAACTAAAATCTTGAACTACAAAGCTAGTTTATAGACTGATGACTTTACAACCATTTTAAGATTGTTTTTTTCCTCTCCTTTTCCAGCCAAAGGCTCGTCCCTGACAGCGGTGTCCGGCTTCAGTGTATGAAACTGGCAGGCGGGCGGGAAATAATCCAGAGTGGTCCGCATACTGCTCTGGAATGCATGAGGCCTTCTGAAATCAAATCCACATTACTCTCAGCTTCCCACAATCCTCAGGGTGGAGATAATTTGGACTGCCCAATGATGTATATGTGGTCCTTACCGTTTCTCCCAAAGCCATGTGTGTGTGTGAGGTGCGGGCGGGGGGAACTGAATGGGGGATAGCGTGGAGCGCCAGGGATCTAATGCACAAGCAAAGGATCCCCCCACGCCACTGTTGTCCCAGTATTCTGAGAGGTCTTCCTGTTTGGTCGGAGGAAGGAGGAACAATTGCAACAGCCATCGGTCTCTTGTCCTGTAGTTCAAAGGTCATTGGGTTCAGGTTAAGGGCTGCTGCAACAAGCCGTCATGACACTGAGCAACTGGGGAGACAACGAGCAGATCTCTTCCGTGTTTGTTTAAAAAAAAAAAAAAAAAAAAAAAAAAAAGACTGTGTGAGAGTGTGTGTGTGTGCTTATGTGTGTGTACGAGTAATTTTTCTCATGTCAAATTCTGCTGGACTACTGGAATTTCCAACTTAATTACACCCCCAGCGCCTGATCTCAGAAGCCTTGCAAGCAAAGCAGTAGGAGAAGAAAACTGTTACTTGCAAAAACCTTAAAAAAAAATACACACAATCACCTTGTTTCACTTCTTGTTATTGTGATTCTCCCTGGCGACATGTTAAGTTACCTCGGGTAACATGCAGTAGCCTGAGACGAGCCCGTAGGGATGATCTGGTCACTTCTTTTATTACCCGGAATAATTATGCAAGTGTTACCTTTCTATGATTTCTTATGATCTTTTTACACTGAACTACAAAGGGGCTTTGTAGACTTGGTGAAGACGGTTGTGCTTTTAAATGTGAAAAGGACACCTGATGTGCCCATTCGATTGGATCTTTTGTCAGAGAGGGAGAGCTCGGTCTCGAGGAAGCCTGTTAATTTTCGGAATCTTTTCAGCGTGCAAAATGATAGCCACAGTAGACCTACCCCCAACTGTGAACAGCACTAAATAACTACTTTCTCCACAGGCACTGCTTTAGTTGTCCACAAAGCAAGCCAAAAAGCTGCTATCAGCTTTGCCAACTACTTTTGTTTTTTTTGTTTTTTTTAAGTAAAAGGTGGGCAGTCTTGCTTATGAAGTGGTGATGGCGCATTTGTGGATTGAAGAAAATCTGTGCAAGCTGTATAACTATAGCCACAAGTTACCTACTTTTTACCTATACCGCTGAGTGAATTCCACAGCTGTATGTGGGCAGATGTGAATTGTAATTTTTTTTTTTTTTTCTAAACATAGGGAATCAGGTATGGTACGTCTTAACTGGAGCAAACTTGCACGTCACCTGTCTTCTGTGGGTATGATTGTCCCTCGTGTGTGTAACCACTACCCAAGCTCTGGACGTTACAGTTTGAATGCCTCGCAGTAACACTATGTTCAGAAGAGATTTGTCACAGTAGACGAGGCATTGTACTCTTGTTCCGCTGTCAAAATAGTCTTAAATCAGGCAATACTTGCCCAACTCGTTGGGAAATAGCTTAGGTCGAGAGGTCTCGGGGACGAGCGTTACAGTGTGAGATTCATGGAGATGGCTTCACTAGATCTTAGATCTTTTGGCAACACCTGTTTTATGGAACCTCCACTGATGTCAATTAGTGTGGAAAACCTAGTAGACTTTTTTTTTTAATCTTTAGTTAGCTTTTTTTTTTTTCTTGTAGCCTATGTATCAAACAAGTATTGAAGTATCCCTATTTGAGAAAACATATTTTGTTAACAAATTGTACATAGTTAAAATACGTATTTTTGCACAGGCATTTTTTTGTACACGCAGAATTTTTGGTACAATTTTGAAAAATCATTATTTATTTAGTAAAAAAAAAAAACATTAAAAAAATGATAAAGTCAGAGAACATGACTATTTGAAGTGGTTCACTGCCAAGTCTATATAATGCAATATGCCTATATGTGGAAGCTGAAGCATCTCATGAATCGTGTACTGGGATCCTTTAAGGAAAGAAGTGTTGCCACTGTAGCATGTGTCTGTATGACAGGAAACCTTTATTCACTTTTCAAGGTCTCAATCACATGTGCTTTTACAAGACATTTTATGTTGCCTACGAATTAACAAAATAAGTTACTCTGCGACCCAATTAGCCTGTGATTCTGCGATGTCGTGCAGGCTCGAAGCTGTGCCCCCGCTGTCTAACCATCTTTCGTGGACTCTTCAGTCGTAACACTTTGTAAACCTTAAACACATTTCATGATTGAAACACTTGTTCTTTTGTTCCAAAAAAAAAAAGAAAATAGGCTGAAGGGACTTGAGAAATTATTGCAAGGAATAGGAACATTTTTACGGTCCAACTGCTTGCATCGTTGTTGCCAAACGAGTAATTTGAATCACAGCTTTTAAAGAACGCGTTGAGCAGCTCTTAAAAGAAATATCAAATTAAGAAAGTGCCTGAATTTGTTTCATCCCAACTGTTTGAGGACAGTATTCGTTGGGTTGTTTTTCCCTTACTTGAATGTTCAAAGTATTTAGGGGATTTGGCTTTAAGTCTGCCTCTGAACCCTAAATGTAGTGGAACTTGAGCTTGTCAGCTGCCCATTGCGAAACACTTGTTCTGTTTTTGTTTTCCAGACAAGACATTGAGATTTTCTTAGCATCGGTGTGTGGCCTGAGCCCCCTCCGGGTTATTAGGGTTAGTATTTAAAAACTTCACTCAAGTGTTTTGTTTACCCTCAATCTCTACTGACATCTTGACTTTGTTTCCAGTACAAGGAAACATTACGAGGATGTTTTCTTTCTTAGCATCGTAGACTTGGAATGTGAAAGCGAGAGAAAATACAGCTTGTCTGGGAAGAAAAAAATAAAACCACCATTCATACTATGTAAAAGCGTGTATAGATTTTTTTTTTTTTTTTTTTTTGGTTTTGTTTTTGGGGTATACATTATCAGAATCATTTTCAGCTGGACTTATGTATTGGCTGCTATGTAATTCATGAACAAAACATAGGTTAGAATTAATATTTAAAGTAAAGATTGTATAGTATATTTGTTTTGTAACAAGTTTCTGTAAATAAAATAATTTATACTGCTATTTATAAGAAACTATGTGTCTGCCTCTTTTTTAAAAAAAAACAAACAGGTGATGCAATGTCAACAGTTAAACAAGTTTTATTATGTACACAACAGAAGAGTCACTTTGACAAACAAAAGGTCTCAGTATGCCAAAAAAGAATAATACAAGCCCCTTGCTTTAATGAAGATGGCGGCCTCCATGGTTACATGTTAATAACTCTTGACAGCTTCTGGACTCGGTTGAGAAGCAAGTCGCCCTTCTTGATGGTCTCCTGGTACTGCCAGTTTTTGCTATCCGGTCTGCACGCAAGAACAGGACAAAATTTTAGTGCTCTGGGAATTACTTGGGAAGTATTGTGGTTTCAAGGATAGTTTCATTACCTGTTAGTTTCCACAATTTCATTAACTTTGTCAATTTTACAGTGGAGGCGGCCAGCAGCTATGAATCGGGACAGTTCCCTGTGGGAAGGAGAGAGGCATATGTAGCGTTAGCCAGGACCAAAAAAACCCAACACCAGCAGTCCCTAAAATCTGAACAGGGAATTTGGACTATTTTATTTTGCCAAATTTTTTCTGTGAATTATTTAGGAACTTAATGGTGACACAAATGTCCAAGAAATACTACAAGAACCAACTGCTGTCCTGTAGCTTCATCATATGTAACAGGCATTAGGAGCAAGAATCGCCCCCCCAACTAAATAGTTCTCCAAAACTGAAATGAATGCTTGGCTAATTTTACTGGTTCACTGTGATGCAATTCTCAGACTGCTTTGGTAAAACCCCTTCTGAAAAGATAACTTTGAACGATTTAGAACAAGCCACCAGTAAAATTTCAGACAATTGTTCTCAGTTATAGGTCTTCAATTTTAGTGCTGCCTGATTTAAGGGCAACTTTTGAGTCAGTGAACTACTCCCACCCTTTTAAACAGACTTCAGTTTTATTGGCCGTTTCAGTTTAGATTTAAAATGGTTTCATTCATGTTGTTAATTAAGAATTCTTCATATGGAGGATCAATCATGCAACAGCTATAGAATTAACTGGGGTGTCCCTCAAGGTTTAATTTTAGATCCCTTCTTTTTTTAAAATCTTCAAATACTATCCCTACGAAATCTCATCAGGAAACATAGCATTAACTCCCACAGTTGTGCTGATAACACCCAGTTTTACATGATGACCATGGGCCTATAGACTCCTAATTATATTTCTGAGCAGAAGTCATTCTGATTTAGTAAGTTTCCAGCTTTGTCTGTATAGGTTGTCACTCAATGTACCATCCTGATAACTGTTCTAGAGAGATGGTCCAGTTTGAATGTAACAATTTATAGCACAAGTTATTCCAAGACACTAAACCTCATACATCTTTTCAAGCATGTATATTATGTGATATGTACTTTGTTTTCTGTTTACAGTGTAATTTGTGCTTAATTTATATTTACATGTTCAAAATAAAACAATCAAGACATACCAAGAAAAATAAGCTTGCACACTCAAAGACCCACAGCTAGGTTTTTCAGTGTTGCCTTCTTGGCTGCACTGGCACTCAATATTTTCCAAATCTTGCAGAGTTACATAGTGTATGCACAGGTGTTTAAAAACAAACAAACAAACTCACTGGTCAATGAACTCTGTGCTGACACCAAATGCCTCAGCCATGTATCCCAAGGTAAGAGATCGGTAGGACTCTAGCAGCTGGCTGTAGGCCTGAATCCTCATCTCCCTCACGTAGTAGCGGTAGTGTGGGGCAAAGAGCCAGTCCTTCTTCATCTCCTGCTCCACCGTGGCTGTGGCACAAAGTTTCACATTTAATATTTACGTTTCAGAATATGGCAAAGCACCAACACAAGCATAGATAATGGCTGTAAGTACAGTCCCTTTGCATTCAGAAGTTTTTCTTGAGAACACACACACACAACAACAACAAAAATAACCTCACCCAGGGACTGGAAGAAGACTGAGTAACGGCACTCATAGAGTGAGAAAAGGTACTGGCGAACAGAGGGCAGACTGTGGAGCACCTCCAAGATCTCTGCTCCCTTTATAACCTACAGAGAAACATATTTAGTACATTTACCAGCAGACATGTTGCCAAGTTACACATCTTGTGAGCAGGCACGAGTCTCTCTCCTACCTTTTCACGGAGGTCAGGCCTCTTGAGAGCAATCATGCAAACATAAACGGTGTAGGTAACAAAGGTCTTGTAGTCCATGAGTTCGTAGGAAGTGAAGGTGGAGACCGTGTCGAGGAAGAGCTCAGCAGCTTGCTTGAAATCCCTGATGGCCACACAGTACAGGCCCTGGTAAACCTTCAGACGATTTCTCCTGTCCCAGTCTCCCCCCTCCTCGATAAGGCTGTGGTGAACAGAGACGCACAGACAGATGAGAATTAAATAGGAAAAAAGCGCTGACAGATTTGTTTCAGAACAAAGCTTTAAGAGCCTTTACCTCTTGGCTTTCTCCGAGTTGCGTGTGATGAGATCACTATCCATATAAAAGAGCCCAATCCTCAGGAGGTAGAAGACAATGTCTAGTCTGTGACCTAGAGCCACAGTTTTGTCATAGGTCTTCCTGAATGCAGTTAGGGCGCCCTCCTGTGGTGACATCAGACAAGATCAGGCAATAGCCAATCTGTTACTTTTTGTGCATATAACTTTGAAGTGGGCAACTGTGATAACATTCATGCAAACAGTTCTAAGAGAATAAAGGGAAAACAAAATTAAAAACTGTCATTTCCAGCAATTTAACTGCTGTAAACTTAGTGTTGACATCAAAGGGAAATGTCAACTCCTTTGCCGTGATATTTGGGAACTCCAAGGAGCAGCTATTGTTGGAGAAATTCTGAAAACTAACCTTTATTCAATATGTTTCACACAAAACACTTAGAAGCAGATATGTGTTGTAGAATGTCAAAACTAAAAAGATATTCCAACATGCACAGGCATTAACAGTGTTAATTTTCCTACCTGGAAACTGACTGCTCTGAAAACATACCTTGTCACCAATTCTGATGAGATACTCTGCCTTGGCCATCATCACGTCTCGGATCTCACTCTCTCCCAGGTTCTTCTCTGCATCCTCCAGCACATCATCCAGGCGCTTCAGCTCCTCCTCGTTGGCCTTTTTCATTTTACTCAGCAGGTCACTATCCAGTTGCCACTTCAGCTCCTTGCACAGACTCTCGTAATACGGCGCCATATCTGAAACACAGAGAAAGCACGTTGGTGTAAAACGTTAAACATCGCTAACTTATGTGACTGGACTTTGTTTTAGAACTTAGATTTTAAGGTATTTATGGCTTTTTTTGCTGCACTTTTTAAAACGTATTCTTTTAAAACTGTATTTATTCTTTTTAAACTGTATTGATTATTGCACTGTAGCGGAAGGTCAGAAACAGTATTTCGTTTCAGGCTGGGTAACACCATACGAAATGACAATGAACTTCTTGAGTCTTAACACGTAGCGTACACCTTTTACGTCTCATATTAACGAACCAGCACATGATTTTAACATGATATCGCAAAGGTTGTCACCTTAGCTTAAGGGAGATGTAAAGTCTCAAAATACTGCAGAGTGAATGTAAACTCTCTAACTTGGTGATGTTATGCAAAATACACTACACAGTGAGAGTTCCCCAGTTGACGTCTTCTGTTATCGTTAGCTAGCATGCTAACTTTCCTGCGCTGCCCGTCATTTATAAGTTATTATTTTATACATTAGTCGCATCTATGGAGCATTTATGCGCCCAGTGTGTTGATGAAGAAACAAAATCGTGCACTGTGTGACTTGTGTTTCCAATGAAACAGCTTTTACTGGATGAAATGCTAACTCACTGTTAGCTTTGATAGCGTCCATGAGCTCCGTCTTCACTTTAGCATCCTGTCGGTGACCGTCCATTGTGAGCAGGAACTTCAGCTGTGCTATCCTCAGGTCGGGGTTCTTGGGAAGACCCTCTTCCTCTAGATTCTCTAACGGCATTTTCAGGCTAAATTATATAAACAAATGAACAAACTCAAGCCTTTCTTTGAGTAGACAAAGCCTACTACTCGCCTTTCCGCTAGTGAACGATGACTACGGAAAACACTGGACTCTGCTGTTTCCGCCGCAGCGGCTGTCAGCAAGGGGAGAAAAGAGCGGTGACAGACTGAAAGCTAACAAGAGACTTAGAGAAGTGCTGCCCTCTGGTGGAGATTAGTGTGAACAACGCCACTGTTATTGTGCCATTCGGTAATAATATATCTAAATATTAAAGCTATATACACCATTCTTGAAAGTACTGACAATTTTCATCACCGTATTCACTGTTTTGCTCTTACTGTAAATAAAATCCAAGTCAAGTTAAAGTCAAAGTCAGCTTTATTTAAAAAAAACATGTGTACAGATCATACACAGGAATTTTAAATTGCAATGCTCCCACGGCCCTCAGTGTACACTAAAACAACATAAAGATAAAAAGCTAAAAATAAAATAAAAGTCTAAAGCGGGTGCAATAGATGTCCTGGAGGGAGGGAAAAGAAACACCCACGATCCTCTCCGCTGCTCTCACTACTCTTTTTATCAGCATGTGTAGTTTCCACTAACAGGAAGGGATACAGTGTAAACATGAAGGGGTGTGTTGTCAAGTTATATTACTTGTTAATGCAAATATCTAATCAGCAACAGCTCAAGATGGAAGAAAGGTGATTTAAGTGACTTTGGTCTTGTTCATGCCAGATATCAGAGGAGAATGGCCAGACTTGTTCAAGCTGATAAACAAGCAACCGCATCTCAAATAACTACTCATTTCAACCTAGGTATGTGGAAGAGCTTAACAGCATGCACACTACACATACTGAAGTTTAAAGACGAGGGTGCCACTCCCGTCAACTTAGAACAGGAAATCACCTGGTCTTGATTTCTGCTTCAACAATCAGATAGTAGGGTCAAAATCTGGTGTAAACATCATAAAAATGTGCATTTGGACATGGGCAGGACCCCTTAGTAACAAAAGAGCATTGTTTAAATGCCACAACCTACCTACAAAATGGTACTGACCATGTCCATCCCTTTATGACCACAGTGTACCCATCTTCTGATGGCTGTTTCCAGAATCATCTCAAACTGAACGTGACACAGTAACCAGATCAGGCCAACAGAGCACCTTTGGGGTTTAGTGAAACATCATAAAGTGAGCCTTCCTTTCACTACGACATTTTCTCTGAAGCGCTCCTTTTCTCCAACTTTGCTGCTGGCTAAACTAGTGGCATTTAAGAGCATAAAATGCATGTTTTTATTACTAGGATATGTATTTATGTTGGTGTTTGGGCATATGGAAAATTGCATAATGATATTATGCCATTACCCGATGATTACTTAATACTGCATCTTAGAATTGTAATGGAAGCCCATTATGCAGGTTAGTTGTTGTTAGTTGTAAAGAAACGTGGGCCAAGAAAAAACTTCGTACAGGATCTGATTGCACAACAGTCACCATTTATGGACAAACAGAAAATAGCAGAAGCAACTAAAAAGCAAAAACTGAAGTGATAAAGATTCCAAATTGTGGGAATTGTAACATTGTTTAATGTCATTGTGAGTCATTTATTTGCAAAGCATGTTTTTTCACAGTCATTCAATCTTGTCCTGAAAGAAAAATAGTTTTTTTCCTCTTTCCTCATTTTTGCTGTAGCTATACGTGGTCCTCATCACAACCTGGTCTCTGTTCTCGTTTCCTCTGCAAAGGATTTCCCACAGACAGTGATGGCTTTAAACTCCTCTGAGATCTCCAGCAGGGTCTTGCCTTTAGTCTCAGGCAAAAGGAAGAAGGTATAAAGACTACCCAGCATGCAGACACAGGCAAACAGCAAAAATAAGTACGAGCTGAGAGCATCCTGGGAAAGAAACGACATTCATGATTTCAACATAACATGCAGATCCCTGTGGGTGTTATAGTGTAATGCGCTGCTTATTTTCAGTTTGGTCGTACGTACAATGAGGAATGGAAAGACCAGGCCCATCACTGCAAACATAAACCACCGCTGCAGCCCTGTGAGGACGAGCGATGCCATTCGATTAGACTGAATGAAGAGCTCACTGTTGAGCGTTGGTGTGGCTCCTCCTGTGAGAATCAGAGAAAGAACAGGGAATTGACCTTGTTATCTTTGCATATATACACGTTTTCCATAACCGCTACAGGTGTGATGTACTGGATACTAAAAATGTTAAGCTACATATATATAAGTGCTTTACCCTTACCAGGTCCTCCACAAAAGAACATGATGAAGACGACCATCAAACTCACAGTAATGTATGGAACCCAGTAGCTGGAATCCTGTGTGAAAGACAGTTTTAAATGCATATATTTGATTTTGTATCAGATTTATTTCTATATTTCTGTCTTTTATCATCACAGCCTTGATAGCTTATACAAATTTTGCCCTTTATGAAACAGGTCATCTTCAGTCATATTGGCAATATTGTTTCCAGTGTACTTTCCAGTGAAGGCTGCACAGACAGTTGTTGTCCCAAACATCACAGACATATACACCTCCAGATGCAGGAAGAGGGCTACCTGTATCATGAAGGACCCCACTCATCAAGCACACACACTCTTAGTCCCGCTCCCCTCAGGCAGGAGGCTGAGGAGCATTAACCTCCTAGGACCTGGCGTCCACATGTGTGGACATCACATTTTGGGATATCTAGACCAAAATACCTAATTTTTCTCTACAAGGGTCTGATATCCACTTACAAGGACATTATACTGCCACTGTTGTATCAAAATTTAAAACGAATGTCCTCATATGTTGATCTCATTTTTCTCAGAAACAAAAATTAGGTTAAAAAAAATCTGGTAATTCTTTGTTTTTACATTCATCAGGTCCCAATCTATGGGGTGCCATTTGTAAAGTGAAAAATGCTGAAATTAACGGCAACATTTTTCCACATTTAGCTCAAAACCTTACAAAAACATGTTTTTTCGAGTCATTTTTTACAACATTTATTAAAATATTTGTAACTTTTCATTTTTAAAACACAATTTTAAATGTTAAATCTAAATGTTAAATATTAAATCTAAATATTATATTTAAATCTAAATGTCAAATATTAATTCTAAATATTAAATTTAAATCTAAATCTAAATGTTAAATGTTAAATCTAAATATTATATTTAAATCTAAATGTTAAATGTTAAATCTAAATATTATATTTAAATCTAAATCTAAATGTTAAATCTAAATATTATATTTAAATCTAAATGTTAAATGTTAAATCTAAATGTTACAGGAAACTAAATATTTAGCTAACATGCAAATTTATTGTACGGATCAACGGAAATACCTTTACAAACTTTACGAAACTTTATGAAAACCTCCGGAGATGCTTCACTCTTTGCTTACAAGCATGTCCAGCTATGGACATGAGCGGCAGCGATTGTGAAGTGGAGACTGCAGCTGCTGAGAGTCCACTACTGCTGAACCTTTGGATGGCTGACAAAATGGATCTTCCGATGTTTTCAGCTAAATCGCTGGACGTGCTGGTAGGCAAGAAGTCAAGCCGCTTGTGGCATTGAGAAGTGACCATCAGGCATCAGCAGACACAATCCTACCACTACCGGCACACTTTTGCACCGGAGGTTTTCGTAAAGCTTTTATTTTGGTGTTTCCGTTGATCCGTACAATAAATTTGCATGTTAGCTAAATACTTAGTTTCCTGTAACATTTAGATTTAACATTTAACATTTAAATTTAAATATAACATATTGATTTAACATTTAACATTTAGATTTAGATTTAACATTTAGATTTAACATTTAACATTTAAATTTAAATATAATATATAGATTTAACATTTAACATTTAGATTTAAATTTAATATTTAGATTTAATATTTAACATTTAGATTTAAATTTTGTTTTAAAAATGAAAAGTTACAAATATTTTACTAAATGTTGTAAAAAAAATCACTGAAAAAACATTTTTTGTAAGGTTTTGAGCTAAATGTGAAAAAATGTTGCCATTAATTTCAGCATGTTTCACTTTACAAATGGCGCCCCATACCAATCAACCCAAATAGCAAAGAAAAATTAAAAATGCATGCCATGAAAGAGTTCGGGTCTTAGGAGGTTAAATGCAAAACTACTAGACAGAGAAACAGCTTCATTCCAGCAGCTGTGAGACTTCTCAATGCATAAATGGACAAGAACTGTAATACTACTGATACTTTACTGACACCGTCACTTTATTTATGCTGGTCATCATGCCCTCTTGCTGCTAAAATATTTATACCTATATTTCTATATTTATACTCCATACGGGTACTCAGGTTGTTGCACTCTACTTATAATGTATTTATTACTTGCTATTTGTTATTTGTGTTTTTTTTAGTTTCTTCGTTATTCTGTTTTTTCTTTTCGCTTCTATGGATAACCAGGACCGTGTGTACGTAATTTCATTCCACCTCATGTAAACGTGTTGCAAATGAAAATAAAAGCTTCCTTGATCCTTGATCTTGACGAGTAGAAACGGTGTTATTCTGGGTTATTTTACTTTAACATTTCCATGATATACCACTAAAATAGAAAACACTGGTTAGTGGAGTTTTACTTCTTGTAAAGGCCACTCATAATGCATCCATCCATCCTTTTAAGACTCTTGTTGTCATGGTCCGGAGTCGGGTCACTCCATGTTTAGGTTTGTTTATTCAATATTCTGGGATTTTGTGGGGTTTTCATGATTTTGTCTTTTGTATTTCTTGTTCCTTAGTTATTATTTAGCACCTCTTTGATTTCCAGTCTTTAGGTTTTGTTTATGTGCCTCCCCTGTGTTCCCTGTTATGTCCACTCTGTGCCTTCCTGTGCCAACGTTTCAGGTCACTGTGTTCTCTGTCTTCTTTGTTATCCTTGCTTCTGTGTTCATGTATTTCCTCTTTTACTTTGAAAGTCAGTGTCCTATGTCAGTGTATTCTGTTTTGCTTCCTCCCTGTCTCATCACTTCTAATTAGGTTCAGCTGTGTCTCCCTCCTATTCAATTTAATTCAATTCAATTTTATTTATATTGCGCCAAATTACAACAACAGTCAACTCAAGGAACATCCTGTTTGCATTTCCGTCGTTACCTTGTGTGTATTTATTGTGTGTGCTTCCCTCTGTCCCTTGTTGGTCCGTCTGCTTGTTTTCTTCCATGTTGCCACTGCGTTTCTTCCGTCAGCTTTCCCCGTGTTTTCTGGTCTCTCTTTTCTGGCTTCTGGTCTCCGCCCTCAGGTTATATGTTTATGTATAGTTTTCCCCAGTTTAGGTTTTGGTCAGTTTTCTCTGTTCCACCTGTTTGTAGTTTTTGTTCAGCTGTCAATAACTGCTCGTTTGCCTGCACTTGGGTCCTCAAACTCCTCACACCATGCCGTCTGCCTTCACATACCTGATATTTGTTGTCTTTAACAAATCAACTGTTTTTGTTTTGTTTCATTTACATTGCTATTACTTTTATTAATATTATGTTGCCCACCACTGGTAATGGTTTACCTTCAGGTTGAGTGTGACAGTGACAAAAATCCAGCAAGCAGACATGACACCATAACCGCCGAAAAGCAATGGTCTTCTCCCTGTGAGCTCAATGAGAAGACCCTGAAATTGAGAAAGGGAGAAAATAATGACAGACTTGTCATAAGGAGATTGTCTCTAATAGTGGAAATGAAAGGTGTATACACTTAAAATGCTCATTTACACAGATGAGCTCAGGCACAGACTGAGGGTTATCTTACACAGGTGAGAGAGGTGAGAATTTCAGCCACTCCAAGACCGAGAGTGATATAGCGGATCTTCTTCTTTGGTATGCCTGCCTCCAGGAAGATGTCATAAGAAAAGGTACTAACCTGGGAAGAAGAGAGGCACTATAAGGCTATAAACTTAATCAGCATGAAATCTGATTTATATATTAGTCTATTCTGTCGATAGAAACTTGATATGGAAGGAACAATGAAGTCTCATATATAAAGATATCAATAGATATATTGATCTGTAGATATACAGATATATCATGTATGTATGTTTTATGTGTGTGAACCTCCAAAAGTCACTAAATTGTTGTAATGTTGTATCATATTGCAATTTAGCAGTCCTCAATCATATATTATATATATGTTATGTCATATTGTATCATATAGTATTATACTAATACTATATGGTATTGTCCATACTGTAGACATGCCCGACAGCTGGTTGCAACAGTAGATGGTGGAGATGGTGATAAGCTGCCATCGGACAGTCCTGTCTCTCAGCAGCTGCAGAAGGCTCACTGGTGGGGCTGCTTCAATGGCTGCCTGCTCAGTCAACATCTCATCCATTTCTTGTTGGTAGTCACCTTGGCCCCACAGACTCTGGAGAGCTGAAACCAGAAAATCCCAAATCACGGCGTGGATAAGAACTGAAAAATGTGCAACTTTGCTCCAATACAAAACACAGAGGGACTGATTCACTTCTAATTTCGCAAGACTATCATTCATCTTTAACTAGTATGTGTATGTAGAACACATTTTCATAAACATCTGGAGTCATGTTTGATACATAAACTGAGCAAAGCTACTAACCTTTTTTGCATGCCTTATCATCACCTTTCTCTATGAGTAAATATCTTGGCGTCTCAGGAAAAAAAGGCAACACCACAATCTGAACAAAGGAGAAAAGTGCAGGGACACAAAGGAGAATGTTCCACGTGTCCTCGCGGCCAAGGATCTCGCTGAAAAATCAAAATGAAATGTTGTGTTTAATTTGTAATCTATTGTCATAATATGCTGCTGTACCTTTTGACAATGGGTTAAAGCCCATTTTACTTTTTCATATCAACTTCAGGTGCTTACGTTAACCCAAACATCTGTCCAGACACTTTCCCGAGTGATGTAAAAGTGGCTGAGGTCAGAGTCACTATCCCTCTTGTCTTTCTGGGTGAAATCTCCCCAAGATATATTAGGTGAGTGTTCATTCCCAAGCCTGCAGGTCACAAAAGGCAAGCATGATGAGTAGAGGTGGTGAAAACAGATAAATGAGGAGTCTGTAGAATATGGCAACTTACCTGCTGAGTAACCAAACAGAAATCTCGCCACAATGATCATTTCGAAAGAGTTGACATTTTTACTTGCCAGCATGAATCCTGCTGCAAGAACAGTGATAAAGCTGTTGCAGATCACTGCCTTTTTTCTAAAGAAGGAAAACTCATCACTTCAGGTCTCATTAGGCTATACGGCTTGGTACAACATCTGTCTTCATACTCACCTTCCCAGCAAGCCTGAGATAAATTTGACACTGACGGCACCTAAGAGTCCACCGACAGCAAACATGGAGACAATAAGAGACCAGATCATTGTGACCGTCTGCGGCTGTGGAGGCTCTTCGTATCTGTCATGCCAGCTGCTGTTGATGAAGCGCTGTATGTACTGTGGAGACAGATTTGAACTGTTAATAAACGTGATCCAGATAATCGAGACAGAATGGATAAGAAATGATGAAGGCGACGTGTCTCACCGGCGAAGGAGAACTCAGTCCAGTGATATGGAAGCCGGCCTGAAAGCTTCCTCCTAATCCCAAAACAAGGATGAGGAATAGAGCGTTGCCATGGGTCTGAAGTAAAGGACAGAAATCAGACGAATCAGTTTTATAAAGGTGTTTACTGTCACCTATAAAGGCGCTGTTTATATTTTTAAAGTCGCTGTCAAACTTTTGGAGAACGAGTATTAAGATAGATTTCAAACATGCTTAAATGAGTGAGAAAATCTAGACTTTAAAAACGGATTTACTGATTTTTTAGACTTAAGTTTACCCTGTCTGATTCCTAAATTGTAACTGTTTGATTTCTAGATGTAGCTGTGTCTGCAAATTCACTGAAAAACAATAATAATCAACTTATTTTGAATCTTTTCGTGATCATACCTCAGTCATGGATTGTAATCGTGTAAATTCGGAGTCAAAAGTTCTTGAACTACTCCAATTAAAGTTGTTCCTGTTCTACAGTCTGAGATCGGCTTTGATTGTAAGAAAGAATCTTCACACTCTCAAATCTCAAATTTTTTGTAACATTTCAGCTCAGCAGTGACTGTGCTCAGTGTCATGTTAGTTGCACCAGCGAAATAGTTTAATAACTGAGAGAGTGGTGTGACTCAGCTGAAACTGTGGTTTAGATAACCCCTCTGAGTTCAGGAACTAAAAATAAACCACTCTGATTTTGTAAAAAATAAATAAATAAAATGTAAAAAGAAAATTATCAGCATTACACATGAAATTAGACATGTGCCATGTGACAGATTTGTCACGAAACATTTCAACAGAAACATAAAATATATATATATATTTATATATATATAATATATTTAAAATCCACATGTACATATTTACGATACATGTATTAACTTTTATGCTGTAAATAAAGGAAAAAGCTTACCAGCTGCTGAAGCAAAGTTTCCATTCTCTTGATACACGGACCTTTACAGCACATATGTCCTAACAGTGGGGACTCGGTTCAGTGTTTCACCCTGCTTATTATTAACTTTTCAGAAATAAAGTAACTTGGTGTCATCACACCACCCTGACAATCACTGGATCATTTCTAACTTGCAGCTATTTCACACTGAAAACAATCTAAACTGAATGAATTCACAGTCACATGCGAGCTAATGTATAGATTTAACCATAATGTCAAATAAGGACATTATCAGTACATTTCGTGCACAACACAGCTGCATATGTTTTGATAAGTGATTCTTCCTATTGCCAGTAGCTTGATTTATGTTTTTCTCTCTGTTCCTGTTTCTTCTTGTTCTTCTTATTTAAATCACGTGGAAGGATAAACTCTATTATTATCAGACCAGCAGAGTTTAGACTTAGACCGAGAACTGTGGCTGTCTATGAACATTTGAACAAGGAATACACTCAATAAACAAAAGCAAACACTGCTAGCTATGATTAGCACTGGAAATACTGTTGAATCTCCAACTTATAGAAGAAGAAACTACTTTTGGTTCTTCGTGTAATAATAACAGGCAGGTAGCGTTGACACAATCCCAAAGAGATCGTATATCCTCCTCCATCAATGCTGGGAGCTTTCACTTGTTAGTTACATGTGTACATCACTACACTATGGAGCAAATGTTGACTCGCCAGCTTATACTTAAGCAGTTTGTATTTTTCATTTTAAATCTACAGTTCTGTGTCACCTAACAAGCAGATTTGTCATCTGCATTTACATTAAAAAAAAATCCAGGTGGGCAAAATGTGCAAAATATTCTTTAAGGCACGCTGACATTGTGACTGACATATTGGTTTTCTATGAGTTTGCAGCGTCTCACAGTTTCATAGTCAGATTCAGCCACTCAATCTATTGTGCCTGGTTTCAAAGCACCAATATGGCAACTTCATGATGTCCATCCTTTATATACAGTCTACAGCTGGCAAAAGAATACTTCACAGTTAACTTCCACGAAATCTGAAGCTTCCCAATGACCTTACCTGTCACAATAGTTGCATGGGGGGGCTGTAGCTCAGGTGGTAGAGTGGTCGCCTGCTAATCGGAAGCTTGGTGGTGCGATCCCTCCAGTCTGCATGCCAAATATCCTTGGGGATGATACCAACCCCAAGCTGGTCTCCAATGCTTCTATCAGATGTTAAATAGCAAGAGCATAGAAAAAAGTGCTTTTGTGAATGAGGCAAGTCCATTTACCACTACCATTTGGATTTTAATGAAATACTCCATCATGGACTATTGAAACAAGACGCTGCAGCTCATTAGAGGTATAGATTCTTTAGTTATTTAGCAAAAGATTTTATGTTATATCCTGTAATGTAAAAGTACAGTTTTTAACAACATTTACATATCATATTAGTAATTAATTCTTACTTAAACGTGAAAAAAAAACCCAACCCAAAAACAAAAGCCATCAGTGCAATCCAGCTATTACGCAATATAGTATCAATAGCTCCAGCAATAAGTCATCCAATACTCTTCTCAGTCCACTGAGGCATTAATGATTGAAAGATGCACCACAAAGTCTTACATAATGTTCAAACATTTTTTGCTCTGTTGGTCAGATGCTGTGATTTTGTTTCCACGGGGTTCTTTAGAGACGTCAATTTGTGTCAAATTTGCTATCAGGCTTGGCTGGGTTTGTACACCCCAGAGTATATATAATATAACCTCAAAGGGACTATTTTGCTAAAAAGAAGGAGGCAGTTAGTTTACAGACTAAGTCGAGGTAATCTACGATCATCAGGAGCTATTTTGTCCTTTTCTTATACGTTTTATCCTTTTTTTCTGTTTCTGATTGAGGACAGTCATCTGATTGTTTTCACGTCTGTGTCTCTGGCTCTGCTGCCACCAACAGATCAAGAATTGAGGCATTTTTATGCATGATACTTTTGACCACATGCTGTATAACCAAGATGGACATGACCTCCTGGTCTGAAAAAAACCCTCTGGTCGCAACTGTATAGAAGTCTATTATAAAACCACCAACCTCATTTTTGGCTGCTCCCCATATTTAACTTGGCAGATTTGAATGCTGGATGCTCTTCCCAGGTGGATTTGTGTCTCTTTCTGGGGTTGGATTGAGGATCTTTTGTCTGTTGGTCAAATGTGTAAATCGTTAAAATGTCAATTATGGCTCCATGTTGAGTAAAATACATGATAAAGCAGGGTATGCTCCAGGGGTTGTGATCGACATGTTGCTACTCATACTGTATGTCTGTGATTTCTCCTGAGATCCCGTTTCAAGAAATGAGGCTTCATGATTGAGGATTTATATTAATTAATTAATTACTTTCTTTCTTTCTTTTCAAATTAGACATTCTTTTAGTCCCTGAATCAGCCCAGGTTAAACAAATAGCTCTTTCTGTATTACTGATCTACCACATCACAGGCACATTTATTACACTAATTCATTAAAAATAATTAATTAAAACTGGATATGAAAAAATGTAATTTATTCAGTGCTATAAATGAAATGAATTGCCATTTAATTAATTAATTATATATTTAATAAAATAATTATTTCCAATTTTTATTAATTAATAACACATTAGATGGATTGTTTAATTACATATTTATTTAATTCATTTTGGCACTCGTGGCTCTCCACAGCTATTAGTTTACAGTCATAAGGACTTTTATGGATTTGGATGCATCCTTCTTCCTTCGGTTCCTTTTAGCTTTAGTGAGAAATTTTAAGGCCATCACAGGTTGTGATGTCAGTTTATATGATGTGACCTCCATAATAGTTAAAAGTCTAACATGTCACAATATTTTGTGACTCTTCATCAGAACTGAATCAGTGGTGAATCTGCCCAACAGGAGCTAATTTCAGTAAATATTTTATGTGGCTGATATTGAATTTGGCGGGCACTGATCCCTTGACATTGTCATTAAAAAAAATTACATATGAACTAGCTAACACAGCAACAACCAAAACCATATTTGCCTATCGGAGCGATCAACCACTCTTTTAACATGGTATGTTGATTTTATTATTATTAGTATTTCTAACCCGTTATGAACATAAAAAATCAGAATAACCTTCTACACATTTTTTGGGCAAGATTTGACTTCATTTTTTATTCATATATTTTCATCACTGTCCTTGTTCTTATTATTGCAGGCAGAGCAAATCAAATTGAATTCCTGGTCTGTGAGTTCTCCTCACCTCCGTTGGGCTCTTTGAGTGGCTGGTTATGATGATGTACATAACAAGTCTCTTCTTCCTTATCACAAACCAACAGCTGCTAGCAGCCACGGGGTCTTCATTAGCTGTTAATAACTCTCTGCCCACAGTTCAGCACTCTGGGGGTCCACGTTGTGATTGGCAGTATTCTGTCTGGGCTGATCATTCTGAAACGATATCATGCTGTGCTTTGATAACAACGAGGGAGGAGTAATTAAACAAGTAATTGGAGCAATCTTTGTGAACATTTCTTACTTGCAGACCTATTTTGACATATTTACGTCAGCAGGTGGCGATATTAGCTTTCTGCTGGAGGCAGTAACTCGACAGAGCATGCACACCAACCCAGTGCAGTTACTGTTGCCCAGAGCAAACAGGACAAATGAACTAAATCTTGTTTTCATAGCTGCTTAAATTGAGGTAAATAAAGGCTTTACTAAGTCTAAATATCTATTATCATTTATTGTCATTATAGTTAATTAGTAAATAAATATTTCAGACATTTTTTTCAGACATGTCCAAGTCTCCACTTCCAGCTGTTTCCTCTGTGTCTGATTGTTTCTGAGATGTGTGGAGTTCAAAACGTACCTTGGCCGCTTAGTGATGCAGTGTGCCTCTTTTGATGTTTTGAGCCTGGTGTTTTTGCCTATAATTTCATTAAAATTCAAAAAGGTGAATTGACATACTTCTGTCTTATTCATATTATGTATTTAATGGGAAAAAAAGAAGAGAACAAAGCTTTTCATGGTTTACGCTTAAGTATTAAGTAAATCCTCCTCCAACGGAGCAACGATGCAAATTGAAGAAGGGGTGAAATGAAGGCCATCGTTCAGCCATCACTCCGCCTGGCAACACTGAGCTCACAGACAGTGCTGCAAATCAGAGTAGACGTCTTGATGCATTCTCAATCATCCAGGAAAGTAAATCTCCAAAAGTTGAATCTGTTCATCTGGACGTAGCGTTTTGTGGGAGAAACGTTTCGTCACTCATCCAAGTGACTTCTTCAGTCTCAGCTGGCTGCAGGTTTCCCCAAACCTTATAAACAGTACATTTGCATAATGACTGAAACCAGCCCACTGAAGGAACAATGGGCTGTGAGGTCAGTTCCTTAATCATAATTATGCAAATTCCCATGACCATTGATCAACAATCACTGACCAAAACCCACTGATCAAAGAACACTGATCAATGGCCATGAGTACCATTCACAGAGAGTTGGGGAATGGCTGCAATCACAGCATTGTAAGATGGCGAAAGATGTACCCTTAGGCCCCCTCCTCGATTCAGAGATGGTCTTTCCCTTTTCACGTAAATGGCCTCCTTGACTCCGCGCTCAAACCAGCGTTCCTCCCTGTCCAGGATGTGTACATCCTCATCGTTGAAAGAGTGTCCACTGGCCTGTAGGTGTAAATAGACTGCAGAGTCCTGGCCTGATGAGGTTGCTCTTCTGTGTTGTGCCATCCGCTTCGCTAGAGGTTGTTTGGTTTCCCCGATGTATAAATCCTGGCAATCCTCCTGGCACTTAACAGCGTACACTATGTTACTCTGTTTGTGTCGGGGGACCCGATCCTTGGGGTGGACCAGTTTTTGGCGCAGCGTATTTTGGGGTTTATAAGGTTTGGGAAACCTGCAGTCAGCTGAGACTGAGACTGAAGAAGTCACTTGGATGAGTAGCGAAACGTTTCTCCCACAAAACGCTACGTCCAGATGAACAGATTCAACTTTTGGAAATCAGAGTAGAGTGAACACAGCTGCATGTGTTACAGATTAAATGAATCATTGTTTTATAAGTCTCAAGATTTTGGGACATGCTGGTTTCTCCAGGTTTGTTCTGTCTGAGCCATGTGGGTAGATTTATTAAATGACACAATGCTTTTTAGTGCACGGCCTGAACAAAAAACATTCCACCTGATTAAACTGACCATCGTGTGTGAAGATTATCTACTTTTTCTAAGTGGAAGAGAATGAGGAGCGGATGTCAGGGGAATTAGCAGGTCATACTGATACCAGTCTCTGGCTTTACCGAAGGACAGCTTCAGTTCGTGTTAACAAAAGCTGCTCAACAACTGTGTACAAGAAGCTTTTCACTTTACAGATAGTGTCAGACTGCAGTCGTAACACTCTCTTGCTCTGTCCTTGCAATAAGGTCATTAACAATAAAAAAAACCCCCACATAGTGTGTTGTTCATAGTCAAGCACTTTGATGGACTTTTAATGTGCAGTAATCGACTTTTTTTAATGCATACAGTGGCAGTGAATTTATTGCATAGTGGAAAAGATTTTGATGGATGTTGTGTCTGCATTAATTAAATGAAATATTTAACTTTTATTCAACTTATTTTTATATTTGCTAATCTAATGTCATTGTATTTTTCTTTTACAGTGACGATAAAGAACCCTGAATCTTGTATCCAGTTTACACCTGAGGTTGTCCAGATCGGCCATTTCTGCCATAAAATCTGAAATGTCGGCAGAGACTTGCCACCAGACTACACATTTAGAGGATAGTTTAAAAAGCACATTTTGTGGTGAACCACTCTGGACTGCCTTCCCCTTCATGGTCTCGTCCCACTGGTGGAGCGAGCTCATCAGCTAGTATTTATTTCGCTAACTGCCATTTACATGCAGTGCGTAGAAAGCAGCAGTGTTTGTCTGAAAAGGGGCTTTCCTACTCTAGCTCCAAGACCACCTATGCTTCAGATACAGCTGAAGACCTGATCAGTCTATCCATCATCTGGGCTAAACAGAGACAGAAAAAGATGTGGGTAATAGGAAAACGAAGAGAGAAAGGGCAGTGAAGAGATGAACGCAAGCACTGAGCTTAAATTGTGTTGATGCAGGATGCATTAAGGGTTGCTTTCAGAGGGAATTTCCTACAGGTGGCATGCAGATGGGATCCCTCCTGGGAATTATGCTTCTTAATGAGTCACAGTGGTGAGAAGGGGTAGAGTGAGCCGATACCATGAACTCATTGGCAGTGTGGCACTAAAATACCCAGCATGCTGTTCTCCATTATGGCGGGGTTCCCCTTGGAGCTGTTGGATCTGCAGATTAATCCAAACCTGGCAGCATTTCACTGCGCCACGTGTCATACTAAGCAAACACTGAAAATGAAAGATTATTTTGTCTCACTGTGGCTGAATGACAACAATAAGGCCTAATGACGGCCCCCACAGAGGCCTTTTATGGGCTCTAATTAATAGTACAGTGCGTGTCAAGAGTCCTATTTACAGCGCTCTTTAAAAACTTGCCGCCAAGTCTATTAGCACAAGGAATTAGTTTGAGAAGTGAAGGCAATCCGGATATAAAGTCTTGACCAGCCACACTTGAAGCCAGTGGAAAGGACAAAGGTCATGCAGACTTAAGTGGGTGAGAATGAATTCTGAGATTAGCGGGTTTAGTCAAGGTCTACAAGTCTAATGCTGGCCTGTGACACTTTGGAGCTCCTTAAATTAGAAGAGCAAGGAACTTGTTGGAGATAATTCAATTTGGGTGTGGTAGCCATGTTTTCTTGGTGAGTAGAGCAGAGAAAAGACAGATGGACAGCAGGGTTACTGTCACATGATATTAGCACATCCACTTTGTGAGAGAAGTGACCCTGTCACACAGGAGAGTGAGGCTAAACAGAAACGACTGCAAGAGTCATAGATCAGGGTAGAAATGTGCTGTGGAATAAGCATAGAAAAGACAGTATGCATCAGCAGTGGCCTCCCCCACCATCACGACGGCCTCTCTCACTATATGGCTAAAACCACTCATAAATGCCCAGGGGAACAGGAGTCCACAGAGCACTGATGTGGCATCCAGACTCACCAAATCCTAATTCTGAGTATTACAACACACCACAGGCCAACCCAAAAAGTCCTAACTAATCCAGAGCTGTGGCATGAAGGGGACAGGCAGGTGGTTTTGATGTGGCTGATCTGTGTAAAAGCTACTACTGTCTCAGAATACGGGGCTTCACAATCCACTGGACAAGAAAAAAAACTTCCCGAACAACATAACAAATCTTCTAAACTTGAAGATTTGCCACGGGTGATTTTCAGTCACTTGAGAAAGTGATTTTTGGCACAGTGATAACTGTATTTATGCATTCTTTCCACACTAATTGAACACACATGATAGAGCTGTAGGAGAGTAGCTGGCTGGTAAGGCCTCAGTCAGACTTGTCACGCGTCTCCTATTCAGCAAGGCCAGTGAACATGTGCGCGTATTTGTATGTGCATTGGAGTTTGTTGATCGAGAGCTGGTTGCGTGTGCATGTGTGATAGCACACGGTTGGCATTCTTCATTTGTAAATAACTGAATCAGGCTATTTTAGTTTGCTCAGAGTGCAGCTGTAATTTGCAGCCATTCTGCTCTTAAGGACCGGTAATTACAGCTTTTAGAGTCTCCTAAAACAACTCCAACTGTTTCAACCCATGACAGCCATGCATCTGAGCCTTCACACACACACACTTATGCACATGTCTGGCTGTTAATGAAACTGTTGCATTTTCTAAATGAAGTGGCTTTTAAGGCACAAATACAACATGAGGACTACTAGAATGTATGTATTACAAGAGCACTTTTTTTTTCTGGTCAAACCTTTATCGAGCATTTTGTAAATTTACTGTGTAGCAGACAAAAAAGAAGAGTAGAGCTGGGATTAGACAGAGATTTGTACTCCTTTTCAAACAGGGCATTTGTAGCCCCAGATGTTATTAATCTAAGTTTGTATGTGATAACTGAAATATATGCCTGCTCAAACAAAATAAGAGGGTAAATAAAAACGCTTTTCATCCACATGATCTGGAGAACATTATTGTCCAAGACTGATAATGTCAGTCATGATCACGAAACGATTAAACCTCTTCTTCCTGACATCTAGTTCGACTATCACCAGACTGTAACTTCTTTGTGCAGCGAAGACACCTAACCGCTCATGGCTCTAAATTACACGCTTGGCTGACAATATGAGTGTCACAACTGGAAGCATCCAAACCACTCGAGGATTATCTCCCCACCATCCGCTATCTTGAATACGGCACAGCGCGGGAAGCATATGGCTGCAATCTGTGGCACCCTTCAGTGTACGGCTTCCATTTGCTTTTAATTAAACACTTGGAGACTCCCCACATACACACACACACACACACACACACACGGGTGAGGGACTAATAAAGAAACAAACTAATATGGGCAAGCAGCGATGATGTAAGGGAAGCTCGTGTTTCAAGAGCAATAATATTCACGTTATTGAAGGCAGACCAAAGACTGTGAGTCTCACTGTATGTCTCAGTACCTTTTAAGTAAAAGGATTTGAGTGACAGACACCCCAGTGATATACAGTCTGCAACATGAAAGCTTAAAGCAGCAAAGTCCACATTTACTGGCCAGGCCATCAGCAGCAGTCAGACATAATGTGACTCATGTTTTTGCAGCTGGCTTTGCGGTATAATGACAGAGTAAATCAGGTCCATTCCTTCCCGTCTATGAGTTATCTGCACATCCCCAAGTAAACATGAAAGCTGGGCTACACACCTTAGTGGCTGAGTTCAGGTGAGGCAAACATACTAATGTGACCATTATGCCAACAACATTAGAGCTTCAATGGCTCCAAGTCAGGAGACTGGCATTTGCACACCTTGTTCCAAGTGTGTGTGTGTGTGTGGGGGGGGGGGATTATGGGGCTAGCGACAGTAATCCCCAGACCACATGGACATTATCAATCCAATTTACAGTATGACTTTGCTTAACACTTTCCAATACCACCTGTTCTACTTTACAAATAACCCTCCTGTGCATGTCTCTGTTTCTATCACTATTTTAAAACTTTAGTCAGAGTATTCAAAAAATAAAATACTTTTGACATTGCAGATTTGTTTTGCATTTAAGTGGGCTTGAGATGACATAAAAACTGTCAGAGCATCCATAAAGATGTTGCCAGGAAATCTAACGAACAGGGTTTTCAAGCATGGCTGAAGAATCTTACTTGGCTTGAGTCAGCAAGTTTTCCTCCTTAGTACCATTTCTCTGGAGGTGGCCACAGTTTGGGTATGGGTGTGTGTGTGTGTGTGTGTGTGTGTGTGTGTGTAATTGGAAGCGCCCCCCCCGCAGTGGTCAATAGCAGGCAAATATACATCATCTGATATGTACTCCAAATTGCTTATTTCATGTAGCACATTGTGTTCCGCTGCTTGGTAATTCATGAGGTATGGCACTAGTTACCTTAACAAAGTACAAAAACAAAAGCAAAGCAAAGTAAAGTCCATCCATCTTCTTCCATTTATCCAATTCAGAGTCGAAGGGGGCTTATTCCAGTTGCCATAGGCCAAGAGGCAGGGTGATCCTAGGCCGATTGGTTAGAGACACATGGAGACAGAAAACCATTCACACCTACAGCAAAGTCAGAATCACCACCTAACTAAGCCCACAATCTCTGGGTCTTCAGCTAGCTATAAGAAGAATTTAACTTAGTATTCTTACTATAGACATCATGGCAAAAATGAGGAGACACAGAAAGAAGAAGGCAAAGGGAATGATACAAAGCATGGAGGTGTAAAGAGTATATTGTGGACTGGCTTTCAGTTGGTAAGAGAGCTTTACACAGGATGTACGATGGATGTCGAGTTGGCCTTGCCTTTGGATTGGTAAAATATTAGCCAGTGAACCATGTCTCGCGTTGTTACAGTTGTTTGATATTCGGCTGCGTTAGTGATCGCTCACTAGCCAAGTTTTTGATCTTGAGCTAAATTAGCCCATTTCAACAAGTGCCTTTGATGGTGCTAGCAGACTTGCTACATTGGTACACCAGCTCCTGTTGGCTATCTTGTAGTGCCGTACCTTGGCTTCTAAAGTTGTGTTTGCTTTCAACTTGTGCACATGCACTGCTGTCCTTCATGTCCTTGTAGCTAATAAAACATTATTCAAAGTTTACCATGTTAAACTATTTCAGTATGTTCTGATGTTAACAAGACACCAGGGAATGATTGGTCCTAGAGATGGCCCACATGTCCAGCTTTCTTTTGGGCTCCGACTCGGGGCGAGTCTGGCTGCCTCAACGTGGCCACAGGTTCACATAATATGGGCCAGATGTCAGGTGCATTGTGACATTTGGGCCATATTTGCCCCTGAATGAGACGCAGATGTCGTAAGTATTCCAAATAAGACACAAGTGTGTCTGGTTTAGACTGAATATGCAGCTCACCCTCACAGAAATGTAATTAAATGTCAGTGTCACGTAATTGGCCAAAATCTTAGGCATCATGAAAACCAGCTTTTAATTTGGCCAATTTCAGGAACAACAAAATCTCAGCCACCCCATTAGCATGGGTAACAAAGAATATTTGTAGCATCACCAGGTTTCAATAACTAAATCCCTAGACCTTTGTCAGCAGTTTCCAACTTGTGCAAGCTGATGCAATAAGCCAGAAATGCAGTGGCATCTGTTTCCAGGACAATGGACCTCTGTGTGTTTGAATATGAGTGCATACACCGTCGAACAATTCATTTAAGGATGACTCTAACCGGCTTCTACAGCCCACTGTCATTCATTTATTTATTAAACAGATGGACAAAGTAACTCTTTTGCACCCTTGCCCGATCTCTGGAGAGAAATACAGGTCACTCAGTGAAACTCAGTGAAGTACTCTTTTATTCCAAATGCAGGACCAGGTCAGCCAAATAACACATGCATAACGTTGTTTTGGTCATTTTTCTAGCTCTACATTATAGATATTTAATACATAAATGACTCCATCTATACAAATATAAAAATATGTGAGGCTTCATTTACAACCATATGTACACTGACTTCATTAACTTAAAAGAATTAATAATTTCACTTATTTACATACTATTAAACTGAATTCAATAGTACATTATATCCTATATCTAAATCACATTGCATGAAAAAGCAAAACTAAACCAATCTGATAATGTACACTCGTTGGCTGCGTGGAAATTAAGTTAAAAAAAAAAATTGCACCTCAGCTTTTGATAAACATTGGGACTTGACAAAACTGCACATGTAACTGTTCGCCTTTATACTCAGGAGTTATTGTGAAACATTAAAAAAAGGGGAAAAAAAACATGCAAACACTTGTTTTTTTACAGTTAACTGACTGTAACTCATCACTGACTTTCAATTACATCATAATCAATGATAAATAACACTGAATAGTTGGAGTAGG
The DNA here is from genome assembly GCF_001858045.2 of Oreochromis niloticus. Taxonomy (NCBI): domain Eukaryota; kingdom Metazoa; phylum Chordata; class Actinopteri; order Cichliformes; family Cichlidae; genus Oreochromis; species Oreochromis niloticus. Next base: position 28,940,762 of record NC_031970.2, read on the forward strand.
TGATTTTGTTTTTGTTCCAGATGGAGAATTTTAGTGTACACAAGGTGAACAACAGCCCTTTTCAGACACGGGATATATGTAGCATTGCTAGCTTCACGAATTTGTTTAAGTCAGAGGGTTCTGTCATTCAGATGTAGGTCCATTTTACATAAATGTTCTCATGGCTTCACTCAGAAAGCACTGAAGGAAGGAGACTGTCCTCATGTCATATATACGTACTAAAATCTTTAAAACGTTCTGGCTGTATTCAGCTCTCATTTCATAAATATATATATTTCTGCCAGGTCTATTTGTAGTCATGGGAATACATCCACATCCACACATTTTTGTAAACAGATTAGACACTTTATAAACTGTAGCCTAAAAACTACGACAGGTCATTTGTCTAAAGTCTACAGTGTCATCATCCCTGTCTCCACGTTAAAGATGGTTTTTAAATTACAATAAACTAAGTGCCACAAAAATCTTGCTGCTAACTTACTGCAGGTATGTAATATGCTCAGAAGAAAGACTTCTATAAACAGCTGGAAGCAAACTAACTTGTTTACATTGCTTTTTATTAATGTTTTCTGAACAGGTTAAAGTCATCCTTCACAGTCTATCTTCAGTACGGTATGTTAAGATTATATATACATGAAGTCACTGGTCCATGAGGTCTGCACTGACCAGCACTGGTGTTTAAATGTGGAAAATGCAGGACATTAAAACTTCGTCCGGTGTGTGGGGGGGAAAAGGTCAGTTTATTGTGTTTACGTTTTTTCAAAAAGGACAGGGTTTGTGGCTTCCTTGAGCAGAGTGAGACCATGAGACACCTACTGAGAACTGGTGTCTCATTTGCCAGTTACTGGCTTTTTAACTTCCAAAATAATCATGTCCGTTAGTGAGCTTAACAAGTCAGAGCAGACACGCATAATCCTACTATTGTCCAAGCCAATCCATTAATGTTACGGCATACTTTCAAACTTATCCAGTGCCTTGTAAGACTGGCACTGCTGAAGTAACATGTTCAGATGTTGCTAGATTAAAGGTAAGGAATGCATGTCTGAAAAGGGCTAAAAAGTTATATAATGAGCAAATGTCAAGATATTAAGAGATAATGCAGTTCTTGCTTTTTCTGCGTTTGCGGGTGTGTAACTGCCCACTGCGGTTGGGTCCTCCCATTCCTGCGTTGTTATACTTGTGGACCAGCTCCTGGTTGCTGAGGTAGCGCAGCTGGATGGGCCTGGGTATCGGTTCACCCAAGAAGTAACCTTCATCCTCTGATTCTGAGGATGATGAGCAAGTGGAGCACCAGTCATCGTCATCATAATCATCCCAGGAGTACTGATTCAAGCCAGTGCGTCTGTTGGCCCCAGGGTTTTGTAGACTCAGGTCTGAAGTGGTCCTGGGGCACTGCCTGAAGAGTTGGGGCTGGTATCTTCCCCCTCCTCCTCTTCCACCAAACTGGTCCCTTGCATTCCTTGGTGGCGGGAAACAGTCATAATCCTCTCGGACATGTAGCTGTGGTCTTTCTTGAGGTCTTTGTCTTTGCTCTGCCACCAAGTGGAGAGCGTTTTCTGAACGAGAACGACGGGATCTCCGAGAGCGGTGATGGTGGTGCCTACGCCTCTGTGGAGTCTCTTCTGGAGCATCTATCCGGATACTGGCTCCCCTTCCTCCACCACCACCACCTCCACCCACCCTGCGCTCACTAATGGGAGGCAAGCGTGAAGCGTTGGCGTTGCTCACCAAACTAATCCCATCTTCCTCCTGAAAGGTGAAGCCAGGTGGTAAACGAGTAATGCCCATACCCATGCCCATACCCATGCCAGAAGGGTCACAGTACTGCATCTGGTATTGAGTGGGCCTGTGAGGGTTCATTTCCATATAGGACTGACCAGCGGTGAGACTGTGAATGGACTCAGAGCTGCGAAACTGCCCTGAGTTGTTGAGGGTGTCCACATGACTTTTCTCAGACACATTCATTCCAGAGTCTTTGCTCAGGTCTGGCATAGAGAAACGTGAAAGGTGCTCCTGTCGCTTTCCCCCGGCATCTGAGTTGCCTGTAAGGAAACAGAGTAGAATTTGGAGTGATAACTGCCTTTTACTCACTGTCACTTTAGCTTGAGGAAACATCTTAATATGCAACAACATGCAAACACACCAAACAGAAACTAAGTCAAACCAAGATCTAGTGAGTACTACTACCACACCAACCTGTAGCATTGGAGAGAGCCAGAGACTCCATGGATCCTCTTGGGGTCTGCTCTAACGGGGTCAGTTGCTCTGTCAAGTTAAGTGCATTTATTGGGTTCCTGCTCCTTGCTGTTTGTTGGGTAGTTGCTGAAGGCCCCGCATCTCTGTCCCTCTGAAAACCGTGCAAACTAATCGAACGCTTGTCTGAGGAGAAGCCATTGTGTTTTTGAGTGCAGTGGGACACCTCAGTGAAGCTCTTTTGGGTCCTCAGTTTGGGTGGATAGTACTCTTCTGGAGCTTGCTGTTGGAACCATGTCTCATTCAGAGAGTGGCCTTTCATGGCTGAAATAGGCGGTCGCTTTAAACCTCCATTCTCCTTGATCCTGTAATCCTGCTGTTGATTATTCTGTCCAGAGCAGGTGGGGTTATAGACACTTCTGACATTGCACTGGCTAAGAAGCTGGAGAGGTGTGGGATTAGCAGTTGGATCAGATTGGGATTCATAAGTGTAACCATCGCCTGCTTGCTCCTGGTTCTGCCAGGAAGGCGGCTCACGAGTCAAACTGGGTGTTTGGCTGGACAGACTCAGAAGATCCATTTGTAAAGACAATGGGTCCACTTCCCCTGAACATCTTTCAGTCTGCACCCCACCTCCCCCTCCATTCTTTGTAGTTTTAGAGCTGCGTCTGGACTCTCTAGTGGAGCGAGCACTTTGAAAGGCTGAATCAGAGGAGTCGGAGCCATTAGGCTCTTCCCCTAGACTGCAGGAGCGGGAGCAGAAGATCTGGCCTTGCTTGGGCAGGAAAGGCCGACCCAACAGAGAGCGTTTACAGCGTGCACAGCAGAAGCAGCCTTCTGTAGCATGCCAGTGCTGCCCGTCATACGTCATCTGGCCTTGATCAATACCTGCAGGAAAGATAAACACATAAATGACAGATACTCATACTCACGTATTCATGTCATCAAAGGGCATAACATTTAAAAATGTAATTTAAACAAGCTGTGTTGTGTAAAATTGCAGCATACTGCAAGTAGCTTATTCAGTAAGAAAATGGAAAATGGAGCTAGAGGCGGCAACTTTGCTGTGTTTCAGGGTAAACTCATTATGACGCTCGCCCAGCATTGTATAAACACATAGCATTTTGAGAATGTTTCCAGTTGTTGCAGGGGAAAAGAAAACCAGCTATTTGCTAATGACTGCCATCTGGATTGAGAGTGCTTTCTGGTGGTTTTCATTTATAATCAGTTTTATTTTTGAGGCCAAATACTTTTCTGTATCCTGTCTGACTAATAATTACAGCGCAAATCTGTAGAGAAATATGTGCCAAAAATCACACCTGGGCATCCTGTCCTGGGAAACACACACGTACGTATGCAGTTACGCATGCATGCACATGAGCACGAACTCGGAGAAAGAAAAATTGCTTATAGGAATGTTTCCAGCTGAAAAATCCCCCATTTTCTTCTCTCGCTGGGGTTGTCTCTACACTTGTCTGACACTTTATGCCTTTATAAACTTTGTTTAAAAAAAAAACCAAAAAAAAAAAAACCACACAACCAAAAACTGGCCCACAATTTGAAAAGTCACTTGATAGTCATCCCTTTGCCCTATGTTGAGTTCCACACTGCATGATGTATATTGTATACATTTCTGTGCTTTGTAAAGGTAAATCTGTGGCCCTCAGTTTTGCACCCTTGCCACAAATATTCTGAACTTTATTCCATGAGAAAATGCTGAAAAGTCCATATCCATGCTACTGTAACTCTTTTCTTCTCTGTGCAAACTTGCATCTGAATCCTCTTATATATAAATTATGTATTTGGAACTTTAATAACCTTTCAACAACCAATTCTTTGCATGAGCTACTAGTCATTAATGCAGTCCATATGAACAGTGATGGAAACAATGGATGGAAGTGATGGATGATGGGGAGTGAGGCAGCATACCAATATGTTCCCCGCAGGAATCGCAGTACTCTGCATACAGGGACTCGAAGCAGGAACAGCAGTAGGGCCGTCCCTCCTTCATGATGTAACGCTGACCCCCCAGCACAGTCTCGCACTCAAAACAGCAAAAGTGCTTCATATGCCAGTGACGGCCCTCTGCCTCGGTGCACTCATCTGCAAAGATGATCTAAGAACAAAGACATAAGAAAGAGTATCGTTTATTGGAAGTCCATAGGGTTAAAACCTCGGTTGGGTTATTACTGCGTGCTGAGTGACAGGACAAAGACTGCTTGCACTCCCACTCCATACCATTTTTTCCTCTGCAGCTTGGCGCTCTTAGATCATTCTTTGTCGCCAGCTCGTGTAGGAGGCTAATGTGTGTGAGGAACTGAAATCTACATGGTGCATTTGCTTTTAATTACGCTGCTGTTAAACCGCTGGGGTGCATTTAAGTACCAAAAGAGTCCTTGTCCCCATTTGCAGAGTAAGAGTCGGCGTTAATGGGCTGGGAGATCAGGATATTGAAAGTCAACCCCTTTAGACTGGATAAACCTCAGCAGACATTAAACTGTGACAGAGTGCGCTGTGAGCTCGTAAGCATCGTATGACAGCAATTTGGTGTGTATATAGGCATGTGTAAGTGAAGAGTGCATGTGTGTAAACACTATAAATAGCCCTACTGGCACAGTTACAGGCACAACTTGTCCAAGTGGGTGACGTGTACCTATTAAGACATGACCATCCACGTGTAGCCTTGTGTATATGCGTGTGATGTGCGTTTACCTCATCGCAGGCAGTGCAGCGTGGCTTCAGCCTCTCGGCGTGGTGCCGACCGCAGTAGATCTTTCCATCCTGGTAGAAATAAATGAGGTCCACCAACAGCTCGTTGCACATGCTGCACACGAAGCACGCAGGGTGCCAACACACACCGTGACCTGCCCGGGATGCGAACACAGCGATGTCTCCACCGTTTATCTGGCCGCCACACTAAACGCAAAAAGAAATGAAACAACTTTAAATGATCGCTGGGTTTATTTGTCACAATTTACTAGCTTTCTCTTATATGAATCCAATGTGAGCACCGTTTGGTTTCTTATTTAAAAAGTGTCTAAACCTCAAAGTACAGAATTGAGTGGAACCCTTCTTTGATGTAATAATGTAAAATCTTTGCATGTGAAAAAAAAACCATCCCGTGAGACTCATGTGTCAAGAGCCAGCAAGAAGTCACACGGCTCAAATTAGTTTTTCAAAGCATAGGGAATGCTGAAAGTCTGTGCCTGCAGAGCTTTTTTTTTAATGAACAGACAGGCCAGCATCCTGATTTGTGGTATGGCATCACTGATTGCTTAATGTAAAGTAATTCCTGTTAAAACGGTTCATTGGAAACCGGACATAAGACTGTCTAATCCAATTTGCTTCATTTAGAGGGATGGAATTACAATCTAATCCAACAGGAAGTGAGAAACTGTAAAATTGTTTTAAATATGGGATGAATTCCATTTATTGGACTTTTACTCAAACTTACTGGAGCATCAGAGGATAATGGCCGCAATTCCAACCATTGTCATCATCACTTAATATCATCCGCTACTTAATTGATAATACAATTGATAGATTGGTCTACAAAAAGTTACACTCAAGTAATACATATCCTAAAGCCGAAGTTAATAGCTGTAAATTGGTTGTTCTGTCTAATCAATGGCCGGAAAAGACGAGGAGATTTAGTTTAGCCTCACAAAAGACACCAGAAAACATTCTGTTAACTGAAAATGTTTCACGGATTAAACAGTCACATCAGCGCTACAGAAGATGCAACAAATAAAGAGATTTCCATGAACTTAAAGTCCACCTTCCATGGGATCTCTAATAAGGTCAGGTTAGTGCTGATACCAATCGAACATACCGGATCAGTAAATCTCTGTCTGTAACACAAATATGCAAGTCAAAAAGGCTGCGAGCACAAAGGTGTGTTCAGGAGGGGGGAAACCAGAGCGATAAAGAGGAAGTTGAGGGGCTGGTGGAGGACACTGGTGGGACAAACGATAGATTTATTAACGGAGAGATATGTAGGGAAGATTAAAAAAAAAGTGTGAGAGAGGCATGGAGGTGTACAATCAGAGAAGGCGGGAAGATAAACGAGCAGCAGCACCAGTAAGACGGGAGGAAAGGTCAGGCAGGCAAAGCAGATTTAGAGGGGTGGGAAGGTGGAGACGGAGGTAGAGTTGCAATCAGGTTATCTAACTGGCACAAAGCCTAGAGCTGCAAGAAACCAAAGAGAGGGGGGAGAATTCAATCAATACAAACTCTCCCAACAATCCACTCCCTCGTGTGTGTGTGTGTGTGTGTGTGTGTGTGTGTGTGTGTGTGTGTGTGTCTGCTAACTGGATAAGAAACACGAGCTATAAAGCAGCTGTACACCCGGGGCACCAGCACAGCACTGAGTATCTCCACCTTGTTTGAGCTTGTTGTAAATAAAATGACAAACGGCCAGTGGATGCATGAAGTGTGTACGTTTATTGCATTCCATTCAGCTCCATACTTCCATACCACAAGAGTCAAACACTAAGCATCTAGAGAATTTAGAGCAGTCTAACTCAAGTATAATGAACTCAGCTGTATTTCTGAATTTTTATTGTTGGTGAGGCATAAAAAAAAATAAAATAAAGCGGGGGCACCATACCCACATACATCACTGTAAGAGTTTGAAGTGCGACAAGGTCACAATAGTAATTTAACCGCATCTCCCTCGTTTATATACGCTAGGGCTGCCACGATTAGTCGACTAGTCACGATTACGTCGACTATCAAAATCGTCGACGACTAATTTAATAGTCGACGCGTCGTTTGAAGCTTTGTAAGATCACAAAAGACGCAGGAATAAGTAGTAGGATTTGAGAGTGTAATAACGGACTGAAACAGAAGATGGCAGCACTACATGTACAAGGATGCCAGCTGCCGTTAAAGGCAAAAGAAGAAGAAGCTGTGTCCCAGAATTCATAGCGGCCCAGCGCGGCTCTGCTCAGTTTCCAGCAATGGCAGCAGCTAGTTAGTTTTAATATTACTCTTATTATTCTTTCTGGGTCACAAAATAAACGTCTAACAAGTTTTTCAGGCGAGAATGTAGCTGTGTAAACTTCAAATATCTGCTCAGTTTATCAAGACACCGCATATTTTCAAAAGCGCTCAGACGTTTTCGGAGACGTCTGTTACGCACCAGCTCGATAGCTAGCTGGGGTTGACGGCTCACTAGAGCCGGTGAGAACACCAGACTCCGGGCAAATCGTTTTCAAACCCACCGCCGTCTTTCACTACTCAGGTTAAACATGATGTATAAGTCACTTAGATAACTGAAAAATGTTATTGTTTGGCTTTTTTTAGTATTTTATTTGTTCCTGGGTAAATCGGTTTGGCTGAGTTTAAAGTTATAGTTTTACACAGCTGAATAAACGTCAAGCAAACAACTGATTATCAGAAGTGTGAGATGCTTGAGAACATACTTCGGTGTCCTGTTATATTTTAGATAGCAAGGAGCAGACGGCTGCGTTTATTAAACTCCACCGAAACAATCTGCAGATTTCATTAAAATTTAATAAACTATCATCTTGTCTTTATTTTTAGTTAGCACATACCTTAAACACTTAAAGCTGTAAGCTAATGATAGTTATTTAAGAGCAGATGCATGCTGGTGCAATAAGCTGTACGTTTTACGTCCAATGGATGCATGATCTGATTAGTCGACTAATCGCAAAAATAATCGGTGACTAGTCGACTATCAAAATAATCGTTTGTAGCAGCCCTAATATACCCCAACATTAAACCCCGCTGACATGCCAGCAGGTCGTTCCATACGTCTGTCACATGACTCACTTCTGTCACTTCTCTCTCCACATAGAAATGACATTTATAAAAAAAAAAAAATCAATAAATAAATAACACGGAGGGCAATGTATATATTATGCTTTTGGCATTTCTTTCAGCTACCTGTTCGCAGATCGCCCCCATCATCGTCACGGGGAGTGGGCGGACGTTGCCCCGACCCAGGTTTTCGCGCTTCCGCTGGTTACTGAAGAGCCTCAGCTCTCGCTTCTCCTCATCATCCAGACTGTTACAGTAGCGCACCTAGATGAAGATCACATGACCATGAAACCACGAGAACATGAACTGGAGCGGTGACAGAAAATGGATGGATGGATGAATGAATACTAATTAAAGTGAATAGAAATAGGTTTTTTTTAAGGTTTCAATAACTGTATAATGTTTGCCAGATCAGTGACTTCATGTGGTAAATAACTGATCGCAGAGTTGAATAAATTGTCATCATGTTTGTGTCATTGCTAAGAAGTATTGTGTTCTGCATTTGCTGTGGTGCAAACTGTGAACCAGGATTAACCAGGAACCACGTCACCAAATGAATAACTGGCTCTCAGATTGCAGCTGACGAAACAACTGACCAATCAGATTAGTAGGTGGAATTAAGAACCCACCCACTAGCTGACCACAAAATGGTTCTGTGAAGTCCCACCTAATAAAGTGAAAAGAAATAACAGCTCAGGCTGACTGTTAGCCTAAACTAAAGTGGCAAACAGAGCCGACCTTCTTGGGGATCCCGTCTTTTAATCTCTTCAAACGAACTGTGGTAATAATTTATTAATGTAACCAACTTTAATAGGCAGCGATAAACACTTCCCTATCTCACCCATTAGGGAGACAGACTACATTTTTAAAGCGTCTGTCTTCTCCCCGCTCCCCCTCTTATCTCTGTATTGCCCTGAAGGAGGTGATGGATGGATGGATGGAGGGGATGGAGGGAGGGATGGATGGATGGTGGTGGGGGAGGGCATCTGTTTGGGCTCACCTCATTGTCGTGGGGCGGGAGCTGATTGAGTAGCTGTTTGATCCTGTATTTCTCCCCTGGGCTGTTCACGTAGGGCACCTTGTCCTCAGGCAGGGAGCTGTAGTACTGATGAACCTGAGCAAGAGACAGAGAACATTTGGACTGAGGGGCTGTTTTCATTACCAGGTAAGTGCTCAAATATTCTGCAGTAAGTGACTTCTTTCTTTTGTTGTTGCACCATCTACAAAAACTGAGAAATGTCAGCCTTTATTTGATATTGTTTTTGATTTTATCATTTCAGGGCTAAAAAGGTACAACGGTGCAAGGACCAAAGTATCAAGATCTGCCACTGGGAGTCTCACACACTCACTCTCTCTCTCTTTGTCTCTTACACACACACACACACACACACACACACACACACACACACACACACACACACACACACACACACACACACACACACACACACACACACACACACACACTTTGATTTATGGCCCACCAGTAGAGACTTAATGGAACCCCACCTCTCCATCTCTGCACACTGACAAGGGAATGCATTACTGACCTGTCACATTTACGCACAGAGACAGACACACACACACACACACACACACACACACACACACATACACGAAAACGAAATAGTGTTCAACACGTATGCCCCCAGCAATGCAAGCGTGTGGCAGCAGATTAATGCTAATCTGGACATTTCAAATTACTTGGACGTTCTTTACATCACCACAGCAGACAATGAGTGTCATTTCTGTGCTATTTATTACACTCTTTTTATTACACTGTAATGAGGGGGGGCTGGGGTATAACTGAGGTCAGGCAGTTATATATGAATGTGACTGGAGAGGAGGGCAAATGAAGAAAGCCACAGGGTTTTTAAAGAGAGGTTTGAGGATATATGACAAAGAGAGAAAGGGTGAGAGGTGGAGGAGGAGACGTGAGAGGGAAAAAGTTAAAAAGATGTGAGTGTAGAGGAAGATATCTTTGTGAACGGAAAGACGCAAAAACGGGCAAAATGCGCACCAAGGACTTTGAGAGAGACAGCATGTGTGATCGATGCTTGCTGACAAGATCACGCCTCTCTTGATGGCCTACAGGTCAGCTGAATGGATTTACCGACTAGCCTTGTCCTTGGCAATAACACAGTCTGCCACACAAAAACAGATTAACCTGAATAATGCAGACGTGCATCAGTGTGTAAACACCCAAATCAAAACTGTGCGGCTTTCGAAAACTCTCTTTAAAGGTGCGGCATCACATCCAGCATCAAAGACGATCTTCATTTCCTTGAAGTAGCCACTTGTACAAGCGTATTTGTTACTGGGATGAATTTATAGCAGGAGACTCTTTGCTGTAAACGTAACCCAATTCCTTCTGCTCTGCTTTTGTTGGCTCTCCACTGGCGTTGGCAATGGACATGAGATCTGTGCTCAGGAGCACAATTTAGGACGGGCATTGAGGGTGGGGTGGAATCTCTGGATAGTCCCGAAACGACCGACTGTGGTCAAGTGCCGATATATCACACAGCACTGACAAACAAAAAAGACAAACTCGTGATGCACGCACACACCCACTGTTAATGATAAATTACAAAACATGCTTCCAAGAACAGCAGGGTTACAATCTGGAGGTGAAAGGCACACTGCCCTGAGGAAAAGATCTAAAGAAAGATACACACACACGTACACGCATGCATATGCACGACACACACAAATATTCCAGAGCGAGCCAGAAGAAGCAGCTTGCGATAATAACTGTAATCGAAAACAGACGGAAGTAAAGACAGGGCAGAATTTCAAACTGTACTGAAGGGAGTGTTTTTTTAAGGCTGAAGCAAATGGTAGGACTTTGCAGATGAGTGACAAGAGAGATTGCTTCACACAGCTGGTTTCTATTGCTGTTAATGGCCGGGCAGGCAGGGGAAAAAGACACCACCAGGCACCAGTTCTGACATTCTCACAACAAGCCACTTTGCAGCGGTTAGTAGACACAGATATTATATAGCTGAGAAAATACTGGTAGCTATAGTCAAACATTGTGGGGGGAAAAAAAAGGGTGTTTTTACTGTGAAGAGAGAGGATTTAACAGCCGTTTTCATTCATTTCCCTCCTGTTCTCACGTCTTTGCTGAGATGTGTGAATGCCCATGGCGCAAAACTGTGCCAAACACTGCTAACATATGACACCTAAACACAAAGCAGAAGTGATTTTTATAAGAATATTGCTAGCTTTAAAGATATCTGATCATGATCCATGAAGTAATAGAATTTGGACAGCAGGGTGGCACTAAATTACATTTTTAGAATCGCAGCCATCTATCGATGTCAGATTCAGCAAATATCAATCTCGCTGTGGCGCAACAAAAGGTATAGCAAAGAAGGTAATTCAAGTCATTAGGCCTCTTCATCCTCCAGGGACTATGGATTTTTACACATTTTCTGTCAAATACCCAACTAGCTTTTACATCCACTGACCCATCATTTACCCGTCCTTCACGGCTGCTGGCTGCAATCAAGTCAGAGGCTGATGGTTTTATTGTTCTTGATCTCAGATCGGAATGAGTCCAATTGCCCTCTGGTCTATTTTGGAAAAGGTCAAACTGCCCTCGCTTCTTTTTCTACCTGGCGCTTTTCTGTTTAATTCATCTACTTCAAGGCTCTCGGCCCATGTTAGAACCTGACAGAGATACAAGTTTGCATGAAAAACCTCAAATTGAATTTCTATACAGACACATGGAATTGATTCTTAGAGTTTCCATATTAGACTGCAGCTCTTACACATGAAGAAAACACTTATCTCTTACAGACCGCTGCTAGTTATCATTCTTGCCCTTGACAAACGGTAACTTGGCAACATCCAATAATCCTATTTTAAACGATGAAGAGGAGAGAGCGAAGCGACTAGCGAGGGAGGAAAATGGCCCAATAACATGTCAAACGCACTGAATAATGGCTCCATTTGTTGCTAAAGATTCTTTTGCCGTCTCTGCATTTCAGCACCCTGATAGTGGAAAGTAGAGCTGACAGCACTGTTTTGTTGACAGAAACAATCCAAACCTAAGTGCTGAGTTATCCCTCAGACACACCTGACTGACCACAGTCCTGCTTAGAAATGTCTCATTACAGAATAGCAGTACATCACTTGTGACTGAACAGGAGACGGATACAGTTCAGCGGTTCAAAGCAGGAAGACTCTTGATCTGCAGTTTTTAACCTGAAGTTTTAGCTTTATGTCCACTCTCCTGAAAAAAAGTCACACACCAGGTCTCCACAGCTTGAATGATTTGTCATGTCAGGGTTGGAAGATAGAAACTGCTACAGCTTCTGGCACATTTCATGTGCTGCCTGCTGTTAGGTTAAAGTTAGAAGTGATTCAGTTTAACAGTCTAATATTCTTTCAATTCTGATTATCAAGTCAATCAAGTAATATTAAGTAATAAAAAAACAAAAAACAATAATCCTGAATCTTTTCTCTAGGCTGTTTAGCATTCTGGTCTTGCCATATTAATCAGCTCAGTCCTCTTTACATCCTGAATGTTCCCGAGGTTATATTTTCACCAAATTAGAACCTAAGTGACTACGGAGTTGTAAGCATGACCCTGGAGAGGGATGAATAATAGCTGATCTCAGTCCTTTGAGGTCGAAACAGTGGGGGGTGTGCCAACAATGTACTGACCAGCTCAGCTCATCAACAAAATGAAACCGGCTTCAATAAACGTTGCTATTGTCCCATAAAACTGGAAACCCTCCCACTTGTGCGCACCTGCAGTTAAGTGAAGTATTGTAATAGAGGATTTTCTGCACGGGTCCACTTTATGTGCTTATGTATTAACGCAGGCTTAGCTTTGTGGTTGTGAGGGCAATGAAACCTACTGTAAACATGTTTGCAGGGAGAAGGAATTGGAGATTAATTTAACTGCTGGAAGCACATAATCCTTGTTATCCATTAGCTGGGAGAAGGTTCAGTCAGCATAACATGTATGCCGACACATGGCGACATGCGGGTCTAAATGAATAGTTGGAATTTGTATTAGATTTCTGATTATTGTACTAAAAGTGTGTTATATATTTGAACTAACACCTGCCTGTGCATATCTCTGAAACACTAAGCTTTAACCCATGATCATGTTTTACAACACCAAGCCTTATCCTAATTCACTGTATAAACTTACACTGCTCAACTGGCACTACAGTGTACGTATGGTGAAATCGGAGCTTTTGAAAGGGCGCTGTAATGTGATCCCACGTCTTTCGTCATTTCATTCACGTTCAAGCTTTAATTAGCCTCTGTGTTCTATTCTCTACACTGGAGGAAAGGCAGTTCATTGAAACGAAAAAGCTGTGGATTCAAATGCTCAACAATTAATTTTCTACAAAAACTTCAGCTTCACATGATAGAAAATAGATGAAAATAGATGAAAATAGATGAAAGGATTGGACCGGTACACACAATTACACATATTTTACAAAAAAAATGACAAGAGGAGTGATAAGATGGCATCACTAACAAGACTGAAATGCTGGAAGACCATGTGCTCCAAAGCAGAATAAGACTAAACATACCTGTTCAGGTTTGAGACCCGGTGGAACCCAGGCGTACTCCTCCAAGGCACAGCCTGAGTCATCATCCGAGGTCGAGTTCCTCTGGAAGTCGTACATCAGTTTGGTGACCGTCTTCTCCATCTCTACGGGCATGGCTGTCACTGCATGCTCCTCGCGACGACACTTACAGTGTACACAGATCTTCCTGCCAGTGACAAACAAAAAAAAAACCAAACCCATCTGTCAGTTCAATGTCGCATGTGTGCTTACATGTGCAAATTAAGGACAGATTTAATGGTCTAGAAATAAAACAATCTTCTAAATGGTGGCTTTAAAGTCTGGTTCATAGTTTGGGCTGTGCTGTGCGTCTAAACCTCATGATATCCCTGATCATTATTAAACAAGTTCTGCGTTTGATAGAGTGATATATAAAGAAGAACAAGAGGTCACATGGTGTGAGCCTCTAGCATCCATCATTAATAATCCAAAATAAACCATAAAAAAAATTCTTTTCTTTCAAAATTAGCCCAAGAAACACAAACTCGAAGTCTGTGAAACAACTTTTTTCCCCCCACAGGCACTCTTATTCATCTCAGTTGAAATGTCAAAGATTCCCACTGTGGGTTTCGCAGTAAAAGAGGGTGCCACAAATGCAATGCTCATCACTCGTCTGCGGTGTGAAGATCTAATGTCAAGCATGCCTTGGAAATAGGCCGAATACAGCCATTGACAGTGATGGAAAACAGCACTACGCAAACACAATACACAGGCACTTTGCTATGTACAAGGTTAGCGAGAACCACTTGCAGATGCTATGCGAGGACAGTGCCCCACTCCCATTAGCCAAAGGGATCCACCCATCTATAACAAGGAAAGCAATCAGTGTGAGAATTCACACAGAAAACTTAGATGCGAGAGTAAGGCCACATTAAGGCACTGGGGGTCTACAATCATTTGAGCGGCTCTTCCCTATCTTTTCCCTAACCCAAGTTAGAATATCACTCCTTCATCCATACTTATTTCCATACAATAATGCATCACCAATCACAGTACCACTGCCTGATTTTAGTTTCAACACCAAATACAGCTCATTTATGATTATAGGATTGAAATTAAGCTTATAAAGTATGATTCTGGGTTTGACTGCTCACCTGTCTTCTTGATTTAAAAGCACATAACATCATTGCTGTTCATCACGGTAAAGCTGTATTTTTGCAGACACTTCAGCTTGTAACTGTGCTACTCAGAAAAAGATCGCAATATATGGATTCAATACTTGAGTGCATGGGCCAAAATGAAAATGCAGCCCAACACTGCCAGGTCTGCATTCTGATGCAAAGCATAGAGACAGTGCAACCATACAGATCGCCGTGTCCTTGACAGCTCTAAACCCTGCAAATGGAAACTGGGTGGGCAACGAGGTCACATCCCACTAACCCTTGCTGCCGCTCAGGCGGCCAAACCGGTGAGACAATCCCATTACCTTCTCAGAGGGATGCTGGCCTGTCTGAGAGACAGCCCTGTGGAGGAGCTTAGGGACAGTCAGGACACTGTAACACATCCTCAGCCATCCAAGGTGTCAGTCTGTCCGAACAAATGAATGCAAAGTAGTCTGCAATATCTGGCTTGTTGTGAATTAGTTCTTGCAGTGCGATGTATTCAGCGTGTAACTGCTCGATATTTGTTGCAGACTTTATTTTTAACCCTTACGGTACTTGTTGAACCTCTTCCCACTATAATGACTACTAAGCAATTAGGTCTGATTGGAATTTCAGCCTAGGTACATGTGCCGAGTCAATCCTATTTTCAAACACTGCCATTGGATATGTCCGTAAGCCTTTCTTAACTTCCCTCTGTAGTGTAGCTGTGGACTCTCGAGTCTGTTGAGCTCATGGATGGGTGCAGGGCTGCGAAGCTAACACTCAGTCACAGTAACAGTTGGCGCTGTCCCAGCTTTTGTGTCAACTGCCTGTTAACGTAAAGTGCTCTGAGCCAAACGGCTATAATGCTTCATCTTGTCTCTCCCTGAAAAAAGCACTTCTTGTCCAAGGGTTTAGCCTTAGTTAACAAAGCTCAAAATCCTATTTGACTTAGCAGTGACTGATTTGAGTGATGAGATAGACAATGAAACACATGGAGCTCACTTTATTTAGTTTGAGCAAAACGTCTTACTGGCATGCCACAACTAGCCACATGCCTGTAATATATGTATATATACATAACTGAAGATGGATGAGAGATTATTTAGCGACAGGCAGAAGCCTAAAAAGCTAATGCTTTGAGCTCCAGCTAAAGAAGGACCTCTAAACTTCTGTTGTCATTGTGCAAGGGCAGCCACAGACTTCACACACTCGCTACATAAATATTAAGAAAATGCCTGAAGTGGGCAAATATCCCTGTCATGAATATTGATGACCATGATAAACAGAACAGATGTAGATGAAGTCATCAATGAGCTGTCAAGCAGGCAGACTGGGAGAAGGGTGCTTAGCAAATCCCAGTCCCAAGAGGATGATGCCATAGCCGGCGGCAAAGCAGCTTGCCTCATTACAGCCCAGCACTTTCACAGTTATTACTGATTTAAAGATGATTTGCTGGATGGGAACAGAATCTCATGAATCTATGAGAACATACACAATCACAATGAAAATGGTGATTCAAAGCGCAAGGTGGACACACCACACATGGAGATAAAGCACATACGAACACTTAAAGGCAGGTATTTTGTCCTTGGGCTAAGAAGGATGAAATCTGAAAGAAAGCCTCATCACACCACACCTTTCATGTGTCCACTCAGAAGGAGGAGACCCACATCTGTACAGATGTGGGTCAGAGAGACCTTCCTCCAGTGATTCACCCCAAACACATCCTGATTTTCTCAAATCAGAAAAAGCAGAGAGACTGTAGACCTCGAGGGCCCGTTTCCCCTTCTTTCCTCGTGATTTACATTCTCCATGGACATGCCTGGGATTTCCCCTCAACTGAAACGTAATCCCCGAGCTGCCCCGTGTAAGCTACATGATTTCAATTAGATCAGATTTAGAAACTCTTGTAAAACAAGTCAAGTGCATCACTGACGCCTCATAAATGACTGAGATATAGGGAAGGAAGTAAAGAGGCTTGTTATTTTTTCAAATGTGACTGGGCTTCTTTTGTTTTGTCCCTTGGGAGAGCTGATATATCATTGGTCAGTCGGAGTGAGGGTTTTATCAAGCCCATGGGGTGGGTGGGGTATGTTTGTGGTTCGCAATGATGTCAGTGGACAATGGTTCATATTTCAAGTTAATTATAATCATCATCCACCGCTGCAAGATGAGCACCGTATCCCAGGTAACGGGTAATTTTAATATGTAACTAGGGTCTACTGGGCTGCTCTACAATTGCATACAGTTGTTTTAACTGTTGTCAATCAGTGCAGCAAGCTCTTTAGCAAGCACAGTCTCCCAGTTTAATGAAACAGGCTGTAAGATTAAGTTGAATATCTGAAGACAAAACAAAAGTGGGCTCAATGAATTTATTTATTTTATTGATTTTAGAAAGCCTGAAATGTGGGGTTAGGCTCTAGTGCTGATTTAAGGATGATTAAGTTTTAGGAAGGTAAGGTAGGTACTAAAAAAACCCCATCTGATAAAGAGCAATTCACAGAAGTGCGACTTTTGAGCAGAAGTCATCATTTTCATTCTTGCCAAGCATCTCCCGAAACCACTGCAGCTTTTCCATGGTATCAGAAGGTCAGATTAAAATCTCATCTTTAAATGCAAGCTCTACACAAAAAGCAGAGGTTGCATGACAAGAAGGGAGAGCGGAGAGGAGGGGACAGCTGGGCGCAAGGACACGCCAAGTGCCCCCCCCTCTGCTTCTGCCTTTGTTTTCTTTGGAAGAAGAAGCGGAAGAAGATAAGAGTGTTTTCTCTTTAACAGCCTTTTGTTTAGCAAATACAAGCTTTCCGGCAGTAATATTTGAAGATAAATTTTAAAGGCGCTTTGAGAAACAGCCCTGCTTTCACAAATTATAGCTATACAAGCTACACAAGCATACAAAGTCGTACCTATGGGCTACATTTTCGACTTCAGAGCTATTAGAAGTTAATCACAGGCAAACACGACCGAGGTGTCTCTGACGTAACCCAGGCTTGATAAAGGCATTTTCCATGTGTGGCCAATTAGCAAGAACCTGCTGCAACGTGCTGCTGATGGCCAAGATTAGGCCCGCACCCACCTGTCATGGCCACTTATAGATTAGCCTGCTCTCTTGAACTAGGCCCTGGTCTGCACTAATGGGCAGCATTATTTTACAGCATGTTCAACAAAAAAACCCCAAAAACTATTATGTTGGCACTGAATTTTGACAGTGTGAGGTGGTTTTTTAGAAGAAAGTTGACAAGTTAACACAGCAAGGTCACTTTTAATCATCACAAGCAGCAAGAGCGCCTGCAAAACCAGCTGTCAAAGTCTATAATGGCCCAAAGTTTAAAAACATAACTCAAGGGATCTTGGATATTTTTACAGTTGTATTATGGGAAATGTAGGCCATGATATTGGACCTAAATCGGTCCAATATGAAACGGAGGGATAAAAGGAGACTGTGTTTGCATAACATCACACTGGGACACTTTTTTACTATACATGAGATAGGCTCACATTACTCAGTCACTGTGAGTTGACTTATTCCATAAATTGACAATACTTTCGATGGGATGGGAGGTCATGGAAGGGTCAAACTTGCATCAATACAGATGTTGTTTTGGAAGCACTCTGGTGACAGGTCGTTAGTCATTCTCTTTCAGTTCCCAACACACATTAAATAGCCTTGATACACTTTCAGAGAAAGTACAATATTGCTTTTATATCACGCTGACTTTTCTTTCAAAGCGTCAGTGAGAAAAAGGCAGGAACCAATGAGCATCCGAATCCCCACACCCCCAAAAGACAGTTGCGTATGTCAGAAATGATGTTGGACAGGCGTTTAGGTTCCTGTCAGTCTGCTCTCGGACCCGAGGAGCACAGCGATCCTGCAGCCAGCTGCCACACATTATTCCACATTATTCATTATCGCCCATTCATGTGCTAATCCAGTGGCGCTTTTCACTGCTAAAAGTAAGTAATAGGTAAACTATCTAACAGATCAATTAATCTGCATCGAGTTGTGTAATGCAAAGCCACAAAGACGTATAGTCAGCAGCAAACTTCAGGAGAAAAAAACGACATAAATATAATCAGACAAAGAAAAATACAGATCCTTCTCTAATGCAAACTGTCGAGAAGAAAATACTAATTTGCAGACCTTTGCTCGGGCAGACTATTGTCTGTTTTGTCAGTTCAAAATACAATCCATATGTCACACAGCTACACGGTCCACAGCACACATTACTGGTCTGACCAGTGCGCTACAGGAGGTGGGGTGGGGGATATAAACCAGGGAGAACACGTCCACAGAGAGAAAGTTCAGCAATCTGCGTTCAAGTGTTATTTGCAATCGAAAAAACACCCACTTGTGAAACAGAAGAGTGCAACACCCTAGAAAAATCTTGTAGCGGGTTCAACTTGTTTATACATTTAAAGAAAAAAAAAAGGCAGTGTGCTTTAACAGTCCTGCGATTATTTTACGCATAAATTCAAATCTTACAGAGAATTAAGCCAGACAGGACTAAAAGTTCATGAACAGACTGGTGGCGCATTCCCCAATCAATTGAGCCTTTAAAGTCCCCGTCTCCGTTTGCGCTTTTACACAAGAGCTACCAAAAAAATAACACAAACACTATCAATAATGTGCCCCTTACCTTCTTACAAACTGCAACCGAGAGAAGCCATTACCGTGACCTCGGAGGCTTTGGTGTTGCGGGTTTTAAAATACGCGTTCCTCATTGCAGAATTTGTCACACAACTCCAACTCCAACAGCTTCGCCACGAAAACACGCCACTCTCGCCCGCTGCGTGATCCGCACCCCCCTGCTACATTTATCCCGGCCGTTTAAAAGCCTTTTGTCAACCCTCTCCTCTTCGCAAATATACTCTGGGGGGGCTCTGCAAACGAGGAAAAGCCCCAACGATGAGCCAGCCTGAAGTGCGTAAAAGCGGATTCCTCTTTGCAGTATGTCCAAGTAAGTGCGCAAATTCCACCAGAGGGAAAAAAAAAAAAAAGATTTTCTCGCTCAACGAGAATAACAGAGCTCTCCTTTGGCAGTAACGTTAAACACTGCTGCCGAGTCTCAGAGAAGATCGGCGCGGACTTTCAGTGCGTAAAAGCCCAGAGCGCTCCAAGGGCTCTGCTTTCTGCTGACAGAGCCACACAGCAGCAGCGCTTTAATCCTCCCCCGTTTGTCAAGTGCGCTTAGATTAATAGCTCGATTCCGGTTTACCCTTTCAAAATAGAAGCATGGCGTCAAAAGTTTGGTTCACTGGTTGATCTATTATTTTCTTCCTCGTTTGTGTTTATAGCATTTATTTACGCATATTCAGTTTTATTTACTGAAACACTGTTTCTTCTCTTTTTGAAACCAAATTAAAGTCCGTTGCAGTGCAAATGATTCTGTGAAAAGAAGGCCACCAAACCTTTTCAATGGACTTTAAGTTCTTATTTATAATAACATAAATAAAAAAAAAGTTTGCATGTAATTATAAAACCCACCGATAGAGAATGGGGGCATCTACTTTAGTTTTTTCCCCTCTGTCAATTCATACCGTGATGAATGAGTAATGAGTATACAAAATTACTATTTTGTTCAGATATTGAGTAGCAAATATATTTGTTCTTCCTGTAAACGCCATTACTTTTAGCATTTTATTTTCAAATTTTGTTTCAAATTACAGCACAATGTCAATTTTTTTTTTATTTGAAGGCAGATTTGTTAACTTCCTGTATTATTCTGGGCCCTCTCTTGTCGGTCAAACAAGTGCACACACACACACTTTTCTCCTCTGTCCTGCATGCTAATATCCCAGTGTGATGTCAGTAAGTCAGCATCCCTACACTAGTGTAATTAGCAGCATGAATGACTGGTGGTCTGGCAGGATTTGCATGTGAATCAAACCACTTGCCTGACTCAGTTGCTGGGGGCAAAAAGAGAGACAGAAAGGGAGGCAGGAGAGAGAAACAGCAGCAGGACGCTGACTTGGTCATGCAAGGACATGAGCCCTCATCCAGAGAGAGAGAGGCAGATAAGCTCTCTTTAACATGAGAAACAGACGTTAGCTGAAACAAAAGGACAAAAGACTTAGAGAGCAATGAAAATTCACTGTATGAAAAATGAATCTGGAGATCTTAAACAGTTTCATGTCACATGAGAACCATTTTGTTCCTTTTACTTAAAAAAAGAAGATCTAACTCACCAAAATACAGTGGATAATTCTTTGTGTCTGTGTGTTCATAGTGCTGTGGACTGAGACAGTGACCTCAGTCAGTACGCACACATATGCTAAAGTTCTCCGCTAATATGTCTCCTGCTGTAGCCAACAGCTCTCTAATTAGGCATGAATAATCCAAGCAGGTATCGTTCTGTGTTTTGAACCCACACACAAAAAAAATGGAGCTTGCTGACCAAGTTATCTACAGTTAGCACTCAACCAGTCTTGTCAAAATGAGTGGGTGATGTTATGATGCCTACATTCATCTTTTATATACAGTCTATGACAAACTTTTGCAAAAGTTCTCAAAACATCCTGTGTTATACTTTCTGTTACAGTAGGCATCTGGACAAGAACATTTGCCACGATGGCACTCGCCCTCTCTCACACACACAAACCTGGTAAATGAGAGATGAGGGAAAAAAAGGTTTATAAAAGCCTGCGCAGACATTGTTGCTGATCCTTTCACATGTGGAGGGTGAGTCTTGCAACATCGCGTGTATAACTCCTTTAGAAATCTAAGAATACTAGTAACAGCTCAGGCTG
Organism: Oreochromis niloticus; assembly: GCF_001858045.2. Taxonomy (NCBI): domain Eukaryota; kingdom Metazoa; phylum Chordata; class Actinopteri; order Cichliformes; family Cichlidae; genus Oreochromis; species Oreochromis niloticus. The sequence continues at coordinate 28,962,165 of NC_031970.2, forward strand.
TACTCACAAGCACGCCACAAGATTTTATAAGCCCTAAACGACTGTGTCCTGTACTCGTAACAATCAGGTTACGGGTCAGCTGGCTCGGGCCCAGACGCTTTCCTCGATCAGTCATTCCCTTTTTCCTAATAAACTGCTCCCAGACCTGCAGTGAGCTGTTTCAAATGCCACAAGAGGACTGAATAAAAGTGTAGGGGCCAGCTCAAGGGACATACCACAGATAGCATTGCCTGCATAGGCTGTTGGCATGCACAGAGAGCCTTTGCTTGGTAATTTTAGACAGTGAGCCAAACGGGTTTACTCCCTTCCTTCCTAAGTATGCATATTGTGTTTTTTTGTCTTTATCAAAGCACAGGATGAGCAAAATTGTAAATACATTAACCCCTGGGCTGGGTGCATATCTGAAATATGTAAGAAAGTTATACTGGCTCAAAGGATCTTATCCTACAAGAACATTAGTCAGCTCTTACCAGAAGGAAGGAACTGATTTATATAATGTCTGATATGGTCAAAAGGCACTCCTGATAAATCAGTGTCTTTATCTAGATTTGAAACATAGCCAAGATCCCAACATGGCCTCTGCATCTTTACTTCTCCTCTGCTTTTTTAGGAACACTAGTCTCCTCTCCTTTCATGTGGCAAATGCTGATGGCTATCACCATAGAGTCAACACACGAGGCAGCTGGGACTCAACCCAACAGCTGATAGCTCTGACATGCTGGGAGGGAGGTAGAGAACCAACTTCCCATATAGCCTCACTTCCCACCGCTGCAGAAGGTTTCTTAAGTAAGTCACCAACTAATGTAAAAGCCCATTCACGGTCTGTGAGTGGTCACAAGGGTCCACGTGAAGTAATTCTCGTTAACGGCCTTAATTCGCAGGGGTCCCTTTGGTTCCCTGTGTGGACGCCATTGTGCAGTTCCATACTGTCTAGACTACAGAATATGTCAAGTGCACGTGTAACACAAAAGTGAACTGCACTATTATACTGTCAATCACATGTACTCTGTATTGTTTTTTTAACTTTACTTCTTTACTGTCTGTATCTTTATAACAAATGCATAAACACAAGCATGCAGCTTGCAGACCCAGTCTGAATTACTAAATGTGTTTCCCCTCTCATTAAGACCAGGTCATAACCTGAATAAAGCTAAAGTTATTTTAAAGTTTATAAAGTATATATATTACATTTCTTTCTGAAAATAATCTGTTTATAATAATCTGTATTGCTACAGTTTAAAAAATGTATATATTTTAAATTATCTTTCTTACTTGTTCTGTCGCTATATTTATTCTATTGAGTTGACAAGTAAATTTCCCAAGAGGGGGATCAATAACAATCTTATCTGCTACAGTTAGCTCAATATTAGAATCAGCTTTATAACACCAAAAGGCTGCTAGATCTCCAGTCAGGTAGTTTGAAAAAAACAGTTTCAATGAGATGATGAAAAGGCCGGCAGTCACACGACAAACTGGTTAATTTAAGGAACACTGCTGTTATCTATACACTGTATATAAAAGATGGACAAAGACACTGAGCTGTCACCCACTGGTTAGCCACGCTCTGCTGCGAACCCTCTGATGAACGAGGCGTAGATCTAACTGAAAAACTGAGAGACACAACGTGGTCACATGGTCTGGACTTACCAATCACAAGGTAGGCCCACCCTAAACATTATGTTCTATTCAATAGGAACTGAAATGAGTGACTGAGACAATGAACTGACTAGAAAAGCATATACTGAGGCCACAGATCCAGGAAGCCAAAGCTTGTGTCGCCATAGACTTCTTTATCAAACCAGAGTAGCTCCCTCTCCTCCACAGGAGTGGACGCTTCAGTGGACATTTATATCAAGATTCATATTACGCAACTGTAAAGTCTCTTTTTTACTGCAGACTGTCAAATATCACATTTTGCAACAGCAGGATTTTAACTCCGCCTCCCTGTGTAACTGTTCGAATCAGCTATAAACAGTTTAGATGTGGTGTGACTGGTGACACTCTCCTTGAACCAGTGACTTTCAAGTGTAACCCATTCTAAAAGAAAACCAGGAGCAGACTGGAGTTAATTTTTAATTCTTGCACTTGGATACATATTAACAAATGAAGTATCCCTGGCGAGTGCATGGCACTTTGGAGACGATGTGGAAATTGTTGTCAAGCAATCCAGATAATCCTGGTAAGCTGAGGACCGCTTTCAATCTTTATTTTTGTTTGCTTACATCCCCCTACGCTACATTAGGGGTGTAATGATTCATGGGAACACTTGGACTCTGTTAGAAAAGAAGAGGAAAGAGAGGCCAGTGAGTATAAAAGGTTCGGTGGGCTGATATTCAGTTAGAGCACATCGACCTCCCTTTTTCCAGGGGCTATCAGTACTTTGGCCCAACTGCTCTGCCTAGAAAGCAGATTTAGTGACACACAGCACTGGGCCCAGCAGCTCCTCTGTACCCTTGTTCCCAGCAGATAAGTGGCCATTATTCATCCCGTGTTGAACATTAACTGGATTAATTCTGCACGAGTTGAGGGGTGAAATTGTATTTGTCCGAAGGGAGGGAAATGGCTAGGAAATGAGGAGAGCAGCCAGCTTGGCTGAAATTCTAATTAGCTCGAGGGTTCGTTAGCACACAAACTCTACTCCTGCTGCAGAAGCCTTACTGATACAGAGGCCTGTGTAAGCCATTAAGCCGCAGAAGGAAAACGGAGAGAGACTGAAAGAAAGAAAAAAGACAGGAGGGAGGGAAAAGACTGAATATGGACACTCAGCTTCATGCGTAAAGGCCCAGGGCAAGGAGATGACCTTAGAGAGTTACTTTTCAAGGGGACTGGAAACTATTTTTGCTATTCCTGCCCCACTTACTCAAAAGCACTTCAGCACAGAAGAAAAAAAAAAAAAAAGAAAACAACTACCAAACCCTCCACCTCATCTATCCATCAATCTCCACTCTAGGCAACCTTCTCCAGGACGATGTGGCTCAGTTTCCAGTTAGCTGTGCCCAGTGACGACAGTTTGTCATTGAGCATTTCTCACTCATAATCCACATGTGGAGTTTGATTCAAAACATAATTAGGTCACGCTGTGGTATGAAAAAACGCAGTGGAGGAAAAGAGTAGTAGGCAGTAAAAACAAAAAATACTGTAGTGGATGCAGTGGGATATGACAAATGGCTGAGGAGAGGCAATATAAATACATTTTGATATGAGGCGAAATATAGAAGGATTTGTGAGAGGACATGTCTGCTCAGTCTTCCCGTCTGCGTTGAATACCACAGTGTTGCAAAATAATGCATAAAGGTCTCATTTCTCTCTCAGCAGCACATAAAGCCACAACTCTGACAGATGATGAACCTGCGACTCCATGAATGAACCACCCACCTCCAGTAGGCCCACATCCACAACCCCGCAGCAGTTTCTCTGACTCAGCACTCTCATTCAGTCTCCACTGATGTTCCAGCTCGCCACCTTGTCATCATGTTCATGAGAAGCGTAGGTGTCAGTACTGATCAGCCCACACACTCCACACAACAAAGCTGCAAATCTCTAGAGACATGTGATTAAAATAAATAAAACTAACTAAAATTAATAGAAATATGTTAAGTATGAGGTCACAATCATGAACAAGGAGGTGGAGAAAGAGGAGACTGTAAAATGCCTTTGTGATTCAGACATATTCTATGCCAAAAAGGGAGTTTCCACTGCACTTTCTCCTGTCATGGTTTAAGCTCAGACTTTTTGTTAAATAAATCCAACACTCAGTTATGAAGAGCTCAAATATTTGGCTTTGGAGGACTTGTGGGTAGAATAGTGACAGACAGGATAAGTCTATCAAACGGAGCTCAGCCCGAGGGTATTCAATCCATTCTGAAGTACACTTGGAAAATGTACACAAAACCGGACGCTGAGCTTATGCAAAACTGTGCCACGAGTTTAGTTTGCAATTTGTTTTCCTCACAACTCATCTGGCTGGAAAGAAGAGTATTCTTCTAACTCTATTACAAACTGTGTCTGCGTGTTCCCATCAGGAAACCAGACTCTGTTTCTGTGTAAAGTTTGGGGTAAAAATAATTAACGGCAACAAAGATGCTTCAGCATGGGTCATGATAGTCATGTGGGAATACACCTTAAGGTTGGGTTTGCTGCATTTATACTGTCTCCGACTTTAAGATGCAACATAATTGTGGTGGGAGGAGTAGCACTGTTCGGCATTGTTCAAGCCTCTTTAGTCTTTCCACGCAAAGCATTTAATTGGCAACTGAAGCTTGAAGGACGACTTTGTTTCACATACACACACACACGGATCTATGAAACGCAGACATACCCAAACAATACATTTAGAGGCTGTTAGATGAATCAGTAAAACGGATGGGAAGACTATATTTATGGGGCTTTAAAAGGTATGGGGTAAATATGGAACTACAAGCAGTGCATGTTGTTAAAAAGTCACTGAAAACTTTTCAAATCCATTTATAATTTGTCTGTTATTTCCAGCTTCGCCATGGGGCGACCGTGGCTCAGGGGGTTGGGAAGGGCACCTGTAACCGGAAGGTCGCCGGTTCGATCCCCGGCCTCTCTGTCCTGGTCGTTGTGTCCTTGGGCAAGACACTTTACCCCACCGCCTACTGGTGTTGGCCAGAGGGGCCGATGGCGCGATATGGCAGCCTCGCTTCTGTCAGCCTGCCCCAGGGCAGCTGTGGCTACAACCGTAGCTTGCCTCCACCAGTGTGTGAATGTGAGCGTGAATGAATAATGTCATTGTAAAGCGCTTTGGGTGCCTTGAAAAGCGCTATATAAATCCAATGCATTATTATTATTATTATCAGACTGAGAACAGTGATAGAGGACCTTGTCAACTATAAGTAACTTATTGAAAAAAGTTTTTTGGGGGGGCATTTGAAATGAAATACTTTTATATTTCCGTCTGTGTGAGGTCTTCTGTTTGAGATGAAATGTGAAGGCACAAAGTCTTTGCCAAACATACTTAAGCTGGGAAGGTGGAATAATGGCCCAGCTCAAAGAAACATAGAAATTTATTCAAAATCTATTGGCGAAAATGACAAAATGACAAGACTAGGAGATTAGATTATGTCTGTATGAGCTTGTTTGGTATATTAAATAATAAACATCTGAATCAAAAAGAAGATCAGACACTGAAAGCCTGTAGTGAGTGACCAAAGTCATATTTGGGTCATTTAATCTCCCTCAGTTCATCCCGTTACCATGTTTACCTTACGGGAATGGATGAATAGTAGATTTCAATCACATACACAACACACCACTCAGTCAATACAGCCGCCGCAGCCCTATCCCCACATGGTCCCAAAGGCCTGTGGACGTTATGGATTGGAGGAGAAATTGCCATTTCCAGGACGTGACAGACTCGCTGTGTGTTTCATCACAGGGGTCAATGAAAACGGTGAATTTGAAGTGTTATTGACCGATTGCTGCTGAGCGCTGAGATTGTAGGCAACAAACACATACACGAAAGGACAGACAAGGCTGCAGGAGAAGGCTCAGGAGGGATGAGTCACAGCAAACAGCACACACGCACACAGACAGACAAATCCCATTAAAGAACTTTTATCAAGCGGAGGTCAAACCTTCCAATTGAGCGCATCTCTGAGTAAATGCAGACCTTCTACTACATTTTAAAATGTACTGCAGGCGTCTTCTGAATGCCGAGTCTGAGTAATTATTTTTACTCATAAAAGGTTGGAGTCTCTGCCCACTTGTAGCTTTCTCGTCACCTAGTTCACTCCCCTCTTACAGCTGCTCCCCTTCGTTACCCATTTAAAGCACCATTAAGAATATGTGAAAGAGAGCATTACCCCAAGAGAAAAATCATCCCGGTCTGCTGCCGTTTACGCCAGACGCGGCCCCGCTGCTTGAGCCGCTGTTTATTTAAACTGTGAACCTCCCTGCAAGGTGTGTGTGAAAGGAAAAGTGCAAGCGTATGTCTGTGTGTGTTTAAGTGTGTGAGAGAGGGAGCATGTGCACGGCAGTGGCAAAGAGGAGGGAGCGGTTTCACACAAAACGCAGCGTCTCGCCTTCGGATTTCTTTCACACCTTTCTTAACACGCGTTTCACAGCGTATTTATTCACCCCACGGGCTCCTGGTCCTGCAGGCCACAGACGGGCCTCTGTGTAGCCCGACTGGGGCCGCTGTGGTCAGCCACAGGGAAGCCGAAAACAGACCTCTTACACCCACTGTGGAGCTCCAGACACAATAATATTAATAATAATGTCTTTCTGCTGACCTGCATCTGACATCACAGCTTGGTTCGGGCATGTTCAGATGCTCGCACACTAACACAGACATTCACACATGAACAATTGTATGCATGTATAGCGATTTCCATTCAGACTAAGGTGATTTTAGACACACATGCACACACACACACACACACACACACACACACACACACACTAGGAAACAGTAATGTTAGTGTGTGATTAGTTAGAACTGTCCCAGGCAGCAGCAAAGGATAAGAAGAGCAGTCAATGAAGTCAGTGTTTAAAAAGTGCTGACTGACTGAGAGGAGGAAGAGGACTATATAAGGCTTCAAGTATTCAGACATGAAGACAAGGACACACTAAAGATAGGCAACTTATATATGTGTGAAATAAGAACACAAACAAAGAGCAAAGAGAGCTGGCCATGTGTAATGGGTCCTTAATGAGGCAATCTGTTGCCTTTCAGTATCATTCGTGTGTTTGGCTCTAAGCTACAACCATGAACATACCGAAATGACAATAAAGCTCCCTCTGTGTGTGTGTGTGTGTGTGTGTGTGTGTGTGTGTGTGTGTGTGTGTGTGTGTGTGTGTGTGTGTGTGTGTGTGTGTGTGTGAGAGAGAAGAACCTCTAAACAGTGAGAGAGCACGAGAGGACAGGAAGAAAAACAGCCAAAGCCTGGTTTGAGTTAAAGGAATGACAAATCAGTGCTCATCAGCATTACATCTGCTGGTTTTCATACAGGCTTAGGAATGACCAGTAGAGTGGCTCTTAAATCACTTCCTCAAAGTTAAAAATATCAAATCTTCTTCATGACACAATGAACAGGTTATCACTGTATATTATCCTTTGTGGGGGTTTTTGAGTCTGTTGATGGGCTCAACATGTGTTGCTGGCAATGGTTGCACATAAATACCTTTGACTGGAGAGAAACACACAAAGACACAGTCACACACTGTGTGTGTGTGTGCCAAAAAACACATGTGCGACATTTCTTTACACTCCCATACTCACAACCATGCAAACAATTGTATCAGTCTTTACAAGCTACCGCTTTCCACAAAAATCAAGCGAAGCCTTCAGTCACTGGTAGTGTAACAGAGAGTGACATACTAATCTGTAAAAAGGCACAGTCGATATCCGCCATGTCTAATCACATCACAGCGCTGCAGCTCAAGTGTGTTCGGTGCCTGTTCTGGCTTCTGTCTGGTATCTGGGGCAGCATACCAGCCAGTAGAATAAACTCCGGACAAGAAAGGCTGCTGTGTATATATATATGTGTGTGTGTGCAAGCGCATGTGTCACGATGTGTGTGTATCTGCATGCCAAGACTGTGCCAGCCACAAGACTGATTCTGGCGTCAGAATGAATCACATTCAGTCTGCTCTTCCATCCCAGCAACACACCAAGAGGCTCTCAGAGTGAGAGACACAGAGGGAGAGAGAGAGATCATAAAAAGAGATCATAAAACCAACATCAATGGGTGATAGACCGAGCGAGAGGGGGAAACATAAAAGGGAAAGGCAGGAGGCTTGTGAGACAAAGCTTGAGAGGGAAACACAATGAGGAGGAGAAGGCACACAGCGGGGAGGGGGAGCACATGGTAACACCAAGCCCATCCATCTGCAGCCAAACCTCATGCCAATACATTTACGAATACTCTGGAATTAACCTATAGATTTGGTTTGTTAACGCGGATTGTATGCAAGCATTAGAACAGAGTGTCAGGGAGAACTGTTGACCACTGGTCACGATACAAGCTATTGCAGCAACACCAATAATTGGGCAGAACCTCCTGCAGTCCCATTTAGTTGCACATGTCTATCTGTTCCCACCTACATTTAAATTACCATCATTTTGTGGCATGACTAATGTATTCTGTTTGCTGTGTTTACGGAAGATTACCTCACAGACCCCAATTAAATCTGAGCACCACAACATGCAGGCATCTTTTGCTCTATCAAAAATCTGCTGGCTTCAGTCTGCATTTACCGTAAGTTGGCTACATTTTTTTTTACGTGGTTTTAAAACAAAAAACATGTCCGTATATCAGGTGTTTCTGCTTGCTTCAGCAAATACCTGTGTCCATATTAAACCATCAAAAGCAGGTAAGGCACAAAATGCATAAGACTTGCCAGAAAAGCAAGTCAGCCACACAAACGCAAAAGGATCATAACGTTTTGGGGGTTTTTTACATTTGGATTTTTGAAATACTTAATTTCACTTAACTAATTTAAAATGAATGTTATGTGTAGAGAGATGTGAAGCTTTAAAGAACCTTTGGGAGGAGAATCAAGGGGAGATAAACCAGACAAAGTCTGGGTGGAGATCATTACAATAAAAGTAACAAACATTCACCTTTTGCAAGATGTGGTTTCATTGACGAAATCTTCACATTGCCACCCCTTTTATTTGCTCAGCATCTACTCTTAATACCCACTGGATAAAATATATCATCTTCACAGAGTGGAAAAAGAAATATATCAGGAAGCTCCAATACATTTGGTGTGGTATGAATGTCGTCTATATCGTGTCTGCTTTACTGAATATTAGTGTCTATAACTGAAACAGCTTACTATAAGCTGTCTGCTGTGTTTATACTCATTTATTGTCAGTCTTTCTAAGCTGATTTAGTGTTTAGCAGCTTGTCCAGCTGCCGCTTCTTCATATTCAGATGCTTTTTTAAAAATGTAAGAGAGATCAAAATGTGGAGATACAGATGTAAATATAAATTTACTTGGCTTTGTGTGGGCTCGAGATGGCAGAAGGTAGGTTTCCAGCCTCGAGGGTCAACCTCTTGACACAGAAACATTGAGAAAAGCTCATGAGCTGTTTTGCATTTAGCTGCTTGTCCATCTGATCCCCTGATCTTACTGAGAGATCAGCGTGCCGTTTAACTATTGTGAACTTTATTGATTACGAATAAAAATTTAAGAAGGTGAGCGTTTGAACAGACACAGCGGGGAGCCAGACAGTCGCTTTCTCAAACAATATTCGATCAATACATGGGATGAGTCAGCTGGATTTACTGAGAATAATCACAAGCCTCCCCGGATCTTAATTGGAAAATGAATAGACACATGTGTAGTCATAAACAATAGCTCGTGAAAATGTCTCCCGTGGTGGGAAGCCGATATGAGTGAGAGCAGAGTTTTCTGATGACACAGCACAGATCTCGGGGTGCAGACAGAACAGCGTGAACAACACATGAACCCCATCACATCTGGGACACATTTGGTGCCCATGTGCAATGTATTACATATTTCTGGAAATCAAGCCACGCTCAAGTCTGTAATCTGTTGATGGGATTTTATTCCCGTTGTTCATGGTTTTGTCTTTTGCGACTTCAGCATTGTAAGAAAAGTTTTTTTTTTCCTGAAGGGAGCTGACAAAAAGTGATTGAGGGGTGTGGAGAAAAGTACAGACTTTAAGCTGAAATAATTTAAATCGGTCCCCTAAAGAGAAACAATGCCACAAAGTCAGCGTAGCTGTTTTACCACTGGGCTTTCTTCACTGCTGTAAATGAGTATTTTAGAGCAGAGGGGTGAAATTTATCACCCTCACTGTGGGCATGCTGGGCAAACTTTAGTGTTCCTGTGTCACCCTGAAAGCTCTGATCATCAACTTGAGGATTTCTGGACAACTTGACAGTGAGCTGACTGAAGCCTACGACACAGGAGAAGGACAATGAATTGAATTCTTTGCAGAGATGGTTGGACTGTGCTTTTAGCCTGTTAAAACTGAAAGCTGCCATCAGGCGATGGTTAGGCTGGAAGTGGAGGACACAACCAGCAGCCCAAACCCCCCCAGAAAAACCAAAAACGTTGCATTTATGCATTCATTTATATTTAAAACTTTCCATTTGTGGTGGTGCATGAGTAATCGGGGTGGGGGGTGGGGTGGGGGTCTAGAATGCCATGAGCTTACTGTTACAGTTATACGCTAGATAAAAAAGAAAAACAATGAAAATGAAAAACTCTGCAGAGGGATCAAATTCGTTATGCTAGTTTGCAGTGAATCGGCACTGGTGATTCATTATGCATCTCTGCAGGAAAAAGCCACAATTTCTTCACAAAACATTACTGAGTACATTTGAATTCGGTGCTGTTAGCAATGAGCAACAACAGCATGAATCCAAAACTGCCTGATTCTACCACTGACCCAAAGCCACATTAAATCCTAACAGGCAGCACACAAACCAACAAAGACATAAGGATATGGCTTTAATAAACCTAGTTAACGTGAAGCTTTAAGATGGTGTGCACAGCTCCCTGACATTAGGGAAAACCTCATCTCTTTAAAGCCAGCACCCTACTGGTGGCTTGCTACCGTGACCGGTGGCTTTCTAGGCAGAATGCTAAGCAGCTGAGCGGTTGTACGGCTACTGGCCAAGCAGCCGCTTGTTAGGTCTGTGAGGTTAGACAGCCACATCTGGTCTGCCGGCACTCAGAGCTTTACCATGGTCTGCTATTCAGCCAAACCTCAGAGGTCAGGGACACAACCAGGGATTGGGTGTGTACATATCACAACGTGTGTGTGTGTGTGTGTGTGTGTGTGTGTGTGTGTGTGTGTGTGTGTGTGTGTGTGTGTGTGTGTGTGTGTTCCTTACCCTTCCACGCATCACACAGAGATTGGAACTAAATGTAAATTTGAAGCAGTTGTGCTCCGCCATGAATAAATATAAGGTTCTCCTTCACATGTCAGATTAAAGGTACCCACTTATCTCGCTCTTCTTTTTGGAAGGACTGGCATTCATGTGGGCTTGGCTGAAGTAGAGTAAAAAGGAACAGGCAGGCACTGATGCAGAACAAACGCTAAATAACAGAAACCCTTTTGCGTTTCATCTAGGTAAGATTTTACCGATCCCGTCCTTGAGCCTTTCCCAACCCCAACCACAAACTGATATCACACATTTCTCGCAATGAAAGACACCAGCGAGCAATAGCTTCACTTTGCCAACCTTCAATCTTTTGGTGCCCTTTTTTAGTATTTTACTTATGTCTCTTTTCCAGTGCACACATAATATGACCAGTAAACCTACTTATCCAATACAAGTTTCTTGCTTCTTTAGAAGTAGACAATAAGCTATTCAATATATATTCTTTATCAGCTGACGACTGCAGTTTAGAACTGTCACCAGAAATTTGCAAACATTTTCCCCAATTTTGTGTGATAAATAAAGCAGCCATCTATCCATCCATCCATAAATTACTGGATATACTCAACAAAAACAACTGACACAGTATGCATGTTTTGGTTTTTACTGAATTGGATTTCCACATACAGATGCATGCTTGCACATGCTTGTCATACAGTCACGAGAAAATGTGGGCATAATTCACTCAGAATGAGCTTACATTATGATGCTGGGCCACAGCTTTAGTTGTGGATGCTGGTGTCAGGGGAACTGCAGCTGCGAAACAGCGCAGGACCACAAAGAAAGAATATGATTAAAGTGCAAATGCGAGTATAACGTTTGTTTGAGCAGTCAGCACTTTACAGTATAATGGTGCTTTGCTGCAGCTCATTTGGCCACTAATCAGCACATACCATCTCTGTGCTGAACTGTACTAACGCACCACGGCTCGCCTAAGCAGAGATGATCTGAAAAAGACATTGTGGAAACAAACTGTACAAAGCAGCAGACTAAAGGCCAGGATTACGGCTTTAAAAAGAAGGGGAGGGTATTTTTAGAATGACAAGATAGCTACCAGCTACCAGAACTGGACTGCAGATACTGTGAACAATTAAGCTGGGAAGCAGGTGGCGGCTAATGTGTCACATACAGGCAGATGTTAAATGTGGCATCAGAGGATATAAGCAGAGGATGGGAGGAGCTATTGCGTGTCCCTTGGTGAAGTCAACAAAGAAGGATGAAAAATGTTTGCAAAAACCGAAGGGCTAATCCTCAACTGGTAGCAGTGAAAGAGTTTTTGTCATGGCTGGGTATCAGTTCTGTATTTATTTATTTTTATTCTGAAGTGCAGGGGTGCATGATCAAAAGGAGCTCCAGGTAATTGCACCTTTGTTTAGTGTGGAATGTGACAGATTTGGGTTAAATAAGAGTCTTAGAGGGGGAAGATATACGCCAGCCAAAGGGCATGTTTGTGCCTGCAGGTACAAATGAGAGTAATGGCCTCAACGTGATTGCGAGTGAATTCGTAAGAATTCAGAAGGGAGGAGACAAAGATAGCGAGTGCAGTCGAATAAATTATAAGATACAACTGGGAAGCGCAGATTCACATCAACGTGGTTCCATCTCAGCGTTTTCCATCATGCAAGAACCAGAGCACATGCGTGCACTCGCACACACGCTCTCACTTACACACAGACACGCCATGCTTCGGAGAAGGAGGAAGTGAAGCTGGATCAATGGAGCAAACTCCAGCAGCTCTGATCAGACACATGAACTTCCAATATAACGACTTGAGGCCAAACATGAAAACGCGTGTTCTGGGGGAGTCTTACAGTGTGTCACGTTTTCCTCGTGTTGCGTGGACATCTGCGATGTTCCCTCATTAACTTAGGACAGATAAATGACAAATTCACCACTAATAGGAGGATGTCCTCGTGCATGTCTTCATTAACGTGTGGAGGAACTTTGTGGACCAAAATCCATCTAACTGTACTATCCAGATTAATTAATAGTGTGAATCTGTTCCTAATTATCTTCACATGCTTGTTGATGGGGGTCGACAGCCACATGCAGCGCTGCGCAGGGGAGCTGTGGGCTGTTCTCATTACAACAGTTTGGGCCATGAAGTATCTTTTTTTTTTTCCTCCATAATGTTCTCATCCCCCAACAAATCGACGGTCTTTAAAAAACAAGAAAAAAAAAAACAAAAAAAAAACAAGAAAAGGAAAAAAGGCCAGCTCAGAGCGCATCATCCAGGAAATGTCTCTTTCTGCTGTAGTAGGATGTTGTTGAAGTCTGGTGTGTAGACATGTAGAGGAAGGGGGATGTCAGAAACCACCAAGTTAGAGGTCATTGTCCAAGATCAAAAGGACCCACCCAGCCCCCAAATCTCCTGACTTCATGTGCCGATTTACGAGAGGCAGACAGACACTATAAAACTTCCAGCAGCAACTCCTGGTTGGCTGGATAGATGGGCAGAGGGCTGGTCACTAGAGGAGACGAAACTAAAAGCTTTCCAGCGACTAGCACAGATTCGAAGTAAAGGGTGGGGCCATTTTTGACTTCTGGCAGGAGGATGGGGGTTACAGACCATGACTGTCGCCTGCACGTGTGGGTGTTTGTGTTTAAGTAAGAGAGGAACAGCTATAAAACTTTGCCAGTGTGTGAAACTGCATACAGAAACAGGAAGAGGAAACAGAAAGAGAAGTAACACTTTGAACTTTATTTTAAAAATCAGCTGGTTTTGTTACACAGTAGTGGGTGCATTAAGATAACAGTCTTTCAAAGTACTGGGGGGCTGGGGGTGTCTTATCTGCGGTCAGGGCCTTGTAGGAGACTGTGGGAACATTCAGGGGTGGTCTGGGTTTTCCAGAGAGTGAAATCTGCCATCCGAGACGTAATAATTGTCTCACAACCTAACTGTGTGAGTTATAGGTCAGTGATAGGCCAGGCTGCCAGTCCAGAGGGAGGTGATTCACGTATACTGTGGAAGTGCCATTATAAACAGTGCTGTGCATGAACTTGCTGAAAAGAGAGCGTTCATTTAGCTTAACCATGTTTTCAATGAACGGTGAAATGGATGAATGGTTTACGCAACTAAAGAATGTAACGTGAGCCGACTTTGCTCTCACGAGAGTCGACTGATGTCATGGCATGCTTTGTTGGCATGGTTGGTGCTAGAAGCGGTTTAGACAAGCGATACTGCTGAAGCCAGCCTACGTGACCATTAGCGGGGTTTTTATGAATGAATAGAGAGCTAATTCTGATTAATTCAGGAACATTTTTAGTGCAAATTGTACCTGTTGGATCTGAGAAAAAAACAAAAACAAAAAAACCCCACACAAACACATTACGAGAATCTGAGGTGTCATATTGAGCTCAAGCTTTTGGTCAATCTATTGAGTGAAAAATTCCTAGAGAACTGAATTTTACTGCGTTGTTCGGCTTTATGGGGCAGTTAAAAACACATAATACTCCTTATTATCTTTTAAAAGTAATCCCTTTATGATTGCATGAAACATCAATAGTCTGCAAGGGGAAGTGGGAGGAGATTCTACTGGGAAAGAATAGCTCAAAACAGCTCTGTTAAACCAACAAAGAAACCTTTAGAAAACCCAGAAATGAATTCACTTTTGGGACTATGAACTTCAGAATGTTGGGTTTGGATGTTGGGTTTAGCTCACACTTTGGAAAGTGTGAGCTAGTTCAGTTTATACTGTGATAGCTGAACACTGAGACAGTTTTTGCAAAACTAACAAAGATTTCACACGCAGATTCATTTACGCAATATATAAACCACCACCGACACACACACGCACTCATTGGGTTTTCGTACAGAATATGCATTCACATGTTTATTGCTTGATTGTGATTGGGGGTGCGTGTAACTTCCCTGGGCCCAGCCGGCTCTGCGCTAAGCAGTTATGTGCAAATTAAGGTCTGGCCAGGAGTGGAGGGCTGGTGATAAGGCCAGGCCCGTCTCTGGCCTGGTTACATACACGCCTACACTTATGGGAACAGTCTTTCCTCTAGAACCACCATTTCAGTAGCATTCACTGATTATCAAGCAGGTTTCAACTGATTACTCAGATTTTGCCATTTGGGAGCCAGACGGGGAATTCCTGTCAGGTTATAGCAACCAAAAAGGAAAGAAAGTCTATGATAATGTTGCATTAACCTGTTAGGCTAAACTGTTAAACAACACTGACCTGCTGCCTAAATCCTATAGCAGGCCAAAACGCACAGCTGTTCTTCCCGCGTCTCTCCATAACCATAAATGGAGCATTCGATAAGTAAGGGTTGGGCTACAATGGCGTTAAAACAATTTTGAGTCACACATGCTGTTGCAGAGGCAATAAATCAATTAAAAAGTTTTTTCAGAAGAAAAATGCACATCTTTCAATAGTTGCACCCACGCATGCATCTTTTGGTTTCCTCATCTTCCATGAGCTAAACTAGATCATTCCCTGCTTTTCGGCCCATTCCTCCGCTCCGCATTCCTTTGTATTTGATCACAGCTGATGTTTATCTCTCACTCCATTCTTCTCCTTCACAAATCAAACACAAGTCTACATACAAACTCTGACTGAATAAGAGACGTGGCAAAAACCTTAGCAGTTCATTGCGACAACTCAGCAGTCCATGCTATGGCTAGGTGAATGCCTGTTTTCAATGCGGCATTCCTCTCTGTAAAGATTAGGCAAAACACAGCAGTGGAGACATGGATCACAGATTGTTAGGAATTCATGTCTAAACCATTAGTGGCTAAATTTCATACAAGATATTAACAAAGAAGGTAAGGCTAACAGAAGTAAAGCACAATGCCCCAAAGATAAGATATGAAGCAGAGAAAAGAGCAACTCAGTGACTGAGGAACATGTTACGGAGCACTGTATGTGGGCTGCTTCACTGGAAGGATGACTTGTTTGGAACAAGACCAATCTACAGACTACATGTCTGTATGAAACTGAGCCAAAGTACACACACACAGCACTCCAGTGACCTCCACCACCCTGAACATGATAAGCCAGGACACGCTCCAGTTCTAACTGTGTGTGTTTATCTATATAACCGAAAAAATGAAAGCGTGAGGGAACACACACAAACGAGCCATGGAGTTTTAGGATTCGTGTGTGTGTGTGTGTGTGTGTGTGTGTGTGTGTGTGTGTGTGTGTGTGTGTGTGTGTGTGTGTGTGTGTGAGTGTGTGAGTGAGAGAGAGAGAGAGAGAGAGCGCACATGGTTTACTTACAGTTTTTGTTATAATAAGCAGGAGGAAAGCTCCTGTAGATAAACTGGCCACAGTGGAGTTCAAACCAGCTGAGCTGCAGTGTGTGGACAGAGCTACTGTAAACTCTACTGCCCTACTTAAAGTCACAACCAAGGGGATCACCCTAAAGAAATTATAACAAATATTTTTTTTTTTACTGCAATACCAGTGTGATACCAGACCTATGTGCAATCTGAATGCAGTCACTTACAGTGATGCATCTAGAATTATCACCTGACTCTTAAATCCCCTCAACGTTTTACAAACCACAACTTCCCTCTTTTGGTTCACCCCGATGTCCCTCGTACTATAAATTGTTTTTAGCTAGAGCTAGCATGCCAAAGTATAATGATTTACACATTTGCATAATAAGAAAAAAAAAATATCCCCGGTTCAACCTCAGGAGGAGACACAAATCACTTTGGGGGGCTGCATCAGGAAGGCATGCAGAGCTACCCACTGTGGTGACCCCTTGTGAATAAAGCAATAGCCAAAAGCAGCTTGGCAGAAAAAAGTCTATCCTACCTGCACAGCACCAGATAGAAGACTATAACTATACACGTGCAACATCAAGACTCTGGGGTGGGATTCTCATTTGGTAGGACATCTGTCAGACATAATAAATGACTTCTGTTACTGTAGAAACAGGCACTGGAAAGTTTATTTTAAAATGTGAGCATGGGCACAGAGAAGAGATGCTGTGGACAGCCATGGACAAAGGAAAGAGAGAGTATGAGAGATCCATCCTATCGTCCCTGTCCTACTTTCCCTTACAGCTCTCCTTCTCTCTCTCCCATTTCTGGTCTTCTGGGAAGGATCAGTGAAAAAAAGAAAAAAAAAAAAAAGCAGTTTGTCAGCAAAGTTCAGGCTATACTGTACATCCAGTGCTGTTTCCTCCTAATTCAAAGCTTCCCCTCTGGAACGCTGACAGTGGAGGAGGAGCAGAAATCCATTTTACACTGCAGGGAAAAATTCATAGTGCATGAATCCATAAACAAGTAAGAATGCAAATAGTGCACACATCCACAAAAAAAAAAAAAAAAAAATTATTTTTGGGAGGGAAAAATTCCTTTACATGACAAAGAATGCCAGATGACTTCTGCTATTTGACGGGTGAATGAGTGGTTTCAACTGCCTACCTCTAATAGGGGCGTTGCACAATCAAGAAGACAGGTAACCACATGCAGATGCTGGTAGAAAGGGACACCAGAGCTTTGTTGACATTAGCCTACATCTAGATCTTTGCAGGTGAAACACACTGCAAGTCAAAGCACCCTGAATATCATTTTTTTTTTTTAAATCAACAATCTGTTTAATTTCTGGTTATGCTTTCATTTGTCACATCACTGCCAGGCAACACAACAATAAATAGAAAGGGACATGAGGTGACGCCTGCACTTCAGAGAATAAGTCAAGCTCTGCTGTTTGTTGGATTGTGCTGTCTTGACTGTTCTGGTCAGTTTTAACACACATACAATAAAACTGTGCAGTGGCTTCAATCAGTCTTTGTCACGAGGCAGCTTCCCCCCGCTGATGCCCATTGTAGAAGTCTGCTCAACCTTTTTGCGTGTAGACACGTGTACAAGTGGCATAGACCGTTTGTCAATGCTGCACAAACAATGCATCTTCAGTATGCAGAGAAGACAATGACTAAATAGCAGACTGACATATCATTGTGTACTGGTGACAGCACTGGTAACCGCAGGACAGCAGGACTTGTTTACTGCAGAGGAGGAATTTACCAATCTTCTTGACTTCAATTGCTCGCTGTGTGCATGTGTTTCTGTGGAGAACCGCAGTGCCTTGTGCATTACCTTCCTGTCATACCGAACAATGGGCTGTTTTACAAAACCCACACTCCCGGCTCCCTGGATCTGGGTGGAGAGACAGAAACGGAGCGGAGGTAAAAATGTCTGTGATGGAGACATTACGGGTGGAGAGATCATCTGTCATACATTTCAGTGTGTATATGTGCATGTACTTTGCACTTAGCTCTGTGTGTGTGTGTGTGTGTGTGTGTGTGTGTGTGTGTGTGTGTGTGTGTGTGTGTGTGTGTGTGTTCTCCTGGCATGATTGAGCGGGCCCCTTGGCCGTGCCAAGGCTGCGGTATTCTCCAGCCAGCAGCAGAGGCAGAGGAGCACAGATACTTCATTATGGCCTCATTCATCACCCCTGGGACAGCTTGGCAATGCTCTCAGTTCCCCTCCTTCTCCTCCTGCCTCCCTCTAACCTCACCTCTCTACTTACAGCTGTACAGGTCCCTCATTCAGCATCTCCTATACGTCTCTCACCTCACCTCCCTCTCTTAGCACACACTCCCTCTGTGCTTCTCCGTCTTCTTTCCCCTGGCCTGGCACTACTTTCTCTTATTGTTGCTTCGCTCCAGTGTTTCCCCTCTCTCGCTTTACTTACCTTTGTTTAGCCTTCACTCAATAGCCTCTTACAAGTTTTTAATTAACTCTCTCTAATCCTCTGTGTCCCTCTGTCTTAAACCATCCTCCCACGCATTCATTAACTGCCTTTCTGGATTTTTCTCCTTTTTCCCCCTCAGCTCAGGTCATTTTTCATTCTTCTTACTCCTCCTCCTATAACGACTCTGCGTCGTTGTCTGCTGAATTAGCCAAGTGTAGAAGCTACTACATGTTCACCTTCTCTCAGTGATCACAGTTTGACAGTAGAAATATCTGGAGAACCACTGATGTATAATGCTGGGTGTATAAGTAAACAGTCTGGCGCCTTGCAAAAAACACAATTTGCTTCTTTTTTTCCAAGAAGAAGGAGGAAGATTGATGCGATGCTCTGTGCCTCAAGCACAGAGCATTGGGAGCCTATTAGCCTTGCTTACCATATGGACTGAAAGCACAGGGAATCAAACAACTGTCGCTCTCAAAAAATAAATTAAATAAGAAATAAACAAAAAGCAGCACATATGAATGTGGTCTACAATCCAGACAACAGGACGTTTCTGTGCCACTGCTATATAAGGTATAAGGTTGACGGGTTGTTGTTATGTTACCGCGGAAAATGCAAAACGATTTTTTCACCGATACTGAACAAACCCATCAATCAATTATTAGGAAACCTACGCAAACAAACACAATAAGACTTCTCTCTAAAAGTCAGCACTCTGAAGCAACAGTCAGATTTTTAATTTGGCTCCGATTATTCAAATCAAGCCTTCAGTTATCCATGGAGCAACATGTGCTCTGCTTGTGGTTAACTGCTGAGAGAAGCTGAAATCTGAGGTTGAGTGAGTGTTACCGGCTGAGCCTTTCCTGCTAAAGAATGTGGACTTGTAAGTAACCTGTATGTGACGTAGATCAGTGTTGTGGGAATTGAGGGACTCTTATACTGACAGCCACTGTATAATGAAAGCCAACAGGGTTACAATACATCAAAAATAAAGTATTTAGACGTGCTTCAGTTATCTACATGTGTACTGTGTTTGCAGTCCTGAAAAAGTTTCAAAAGTTCGCGAGTATATTAATTGTTGTAGATAACATCTGAATCTAGTTCTGACAACTGGCAAAATTATGATTAATGAGCAGCCCTAAAACTAGAGATGCACCGATCAATCAGCCAGGGACTGAAATCAGACGATTTCCAGCATTTTTGGCCAAGCCCAGTGACTGGCTGGTTAGCCTCACACGTGTCTGATTACAGGCCAGTCCATTTTATGCATGCAAAACACATGCACGACAGCAAGTCTATCATTTTGCTAACTATTCAGCCTTAGGTTCCTACCCTTTTTTGGCTAACGCCAAATTTAAGTGCTTTAAAATTGTACTGGGGACAAATAATTGAGTAAAGAAACCTCCCAATCATGTCATTACAGTCACAGGGATTCTGCACAGAACTGCTGAACAGATGGATTAGCTACAATTTGTCAACCAGCTACTAGATATTTTCCTACCCTGCACTAGTATTCATACATTTATCTTTATACACTGATTTAATAAACAAGGTATGCACAAACTAGGAAGGCTAAGAGGTGGTTGTTGGCAGATTTTATTTTATATTGTTAAATTTGGAAGAGAGAGAGAGAGAGAGAGAGAGGTTCCATTTTTTCTAGTGAGTGCTGAGTGCCAATAGACTATGGAGCTCAGTGCCAACAAGAATGCCATAGGTATCAATCTCCTTTTTCAGCTTGTAGAAACAAAGCAAACAGCCATAGTATCCAAAGAGTTAAGCTACTGGTTAGTGTAGGCAGTAGTTAGGCTTTTAATTTTTTCCATGCCCCCCCCCGCCAAAAAAAACATAAAAATACACATACAGCACAGAATCTACTGATTGGCTCTCACACAACTTTTCCTAACCCCAATAATGTCAGTATGCATTGCATTTTTTGTGTGTGGGTGTGTTTAGACTATAAGAGTGGGGCGCCTACCTGCTATCCCATATGGTTGGCATTCAGCCTAATTAAAGCATTTGTTGGCCCACAAACTGGGTGTATTACCAGAAGTGCTCCTCTAAGTCCTGTATTTATGGCAACTTGGCATTAAAATAGACAAGGATAAAAGGAGAGTGGAGAAAACTCTGATTTCTGTGCATGTTGCCATAGAGATGGGAGAAAAGTTCCCAGGCAACACAGCAGCTAACCAGCAATGCCAACTTACATGCTCACATTATGACTGTAAATCGTTCCACTGCGTTTTAACATTTGATTTCACTGTTAGTCATCTTTTAGTTGACTTTGAGTCATGAAGATGTATTTTAATGAGGCATATCACACCAAAAAAATCATTTTGAACCAAATAGCCAAAATAATGACGCTTAGTTGAAAGATTAACAGATGTACCCTTACCCAACTCACTCTTGCCACACTGATCATACTGACACTTATATAGCCTACAGTAGACTCCTCAACAGTGTTTTCCACTCTCTAAAGAGACAGAGCACATATAAGTGCTGCCCACACCAGAGGGGAAAACAATTCATGACTCTCCACTGACTTTGCATAGCGTGAAAGTGCTTCCTTGTCAGTTCTGTCTGCCAACAAAAAATAAATAAATAAAAAACATTAAAAAAAACCCTGATAACTGTCCAAAAGCGGCAGTTCAGCAAGATGGATTACCAACAGGGTAAAGAATCCAGGAGTAAGATTTTATAAAGTGTAAAACTCAGCCTTTTATAGGGCAAGTGGATAACAGTGCAATAAGACATGAAGTATCAGCAGGAGGAATGGAAAAACTGTGGGATCCTGACCATATAACATCCTGTCTATAAAAAGATGTACATAGCTTCTGGGTCTGAAAAGTAAACGCAGTGTGTAAATGGTTTAAACCTGCATTCGCTCAAATGGAGCAACTCCAAAGAATGCATAAGAGAAGTCTGGTTGTACAAAAATCTATGACAAGACTCTTGGCTCTCTTGATTGGTGACCTCAATAAACACTTTCCTGAGGAGTTTATGGTCTCAGTCATTGGTTTGAAGTCTCTGAATACAACATGATGTTCATTTTTTAAATTGTAGTCCAGCTTTAGCATCAAAGATAAGGACAAAACAGGGTATTCTTTAGCATGGGGCTAAGTTGTGATTGACAAGTTGCTGCTGTATAAGATTAAATTACATTTTCATTAGGACTGAACCCAGTAGAAACATTTACAATATCACATGTGAAATGAAATGAAATGGTGAATTGTTACACCCCTAACATATATGTTAAGCTAAAGCATTTTTACAGCTAATGAGCTGATGAACTATGTTAGCAAGCTAGTGTAGCTATGTTAGCTTGCTAACATATAGGCCTATTTGTTAGCTTGCTAACATAGCTAATGATTTTCTAACAACTTAGACATATGGTGTAAAAAAAATCTTTGACATGACAAAAATCTAAGCTCTTTAGCCGACCCAATGCCTTTATTAGATTTGGAATTGGGCAGAAATACCTTTTATTCAACTCTCAATTTCATATAGGCATATTTGTTTTTGCCTACCAGTGGCCATAAGTTTCAGAGTACACCCCCATGTTTGGGACTAGTTAAGGGTGACCCAAACAGAAGACATATGACAGTAGAAACGTAATACATCACCATGAGCCTGCTGGTTGAGGTCAATACGGAGAAGCCGTCCTCAAACTTCCCAGGTGGGAATTGTTTACAGTAAATAGTGAAACTGAATGCATTGGGAAAAACAGAAAAACTGCTATGAACACAGCTGTAATAAGGAGCTGTAATTCAGTTCATTATTATTTTCCATCAAAACTTTAATGAACTATGAGAGAGCCAGCACTTCCTCAGCCTGCTGTGAAACCAGAAATAGCTCTGTTTAGTGTGGCACATGGAGCAGATGGATCAAAAACAAAGAATTTCCACTGCCAAATTTTCCACCATGAAACTTCTTCCACAGACAGAGGTGGTGTGTTGTGTCGTGTTGTGTTGTTACAGGGCACTGTATTCCTTATATGATAAGAATACAGAGAGTCAACAAGAATTAAAAAAAAAAAAATCAAACGATCTTGCCCTTACTACTGCAACTGAGCTGTGTATGTGTCACTTTCCCCTATTAAATCTTGCAGGAGATCTAAAGCTAATGCACATCCCACAAAAGCCCAATCCATCACTTCCCTTTTAATGAACACTCAACAGAACTGGAAGAGGTCCTCAGCCACTTTCAAACCATGCCAAGAGATGGTGAACGATGATGCGTAAAAAACAAACATCTGGAGCATCTTTGATCACTGACGAGTCTACATAGGAGAGCAAAGGAAGGAGCCAAAAAAGGGTAAAGAGAGTCAAGTGTGAACATATTTCTCCCTTTATGTGTCTTATCGAGGACAGAAATTAATAAAGTGTGACGCAAAGAACTCCAAAAATAAGCAAAAACAAATTTCCTCCCTTGTCAGCAGAAATTTTCTGAGAGATAAAGTTCAACTAGAGTATGCTGTGTGCCTCCAGTCCTCACCCAAGTTATCTTGCACCTCATAGCAACCCCTTATGCTGCAAAACACTGCTGCTATAAGGCCTCTATTTTTTTTTAACACATTTTTTAGTCTGGGCTGTGTTTACCAAAAATGTCTTCTGCCGCGAGCCTTCAACAAAGCTCTATTGTTCCATCCAGGTCTCAGCATGACAATGACTTGATTTCCATGAGATTTTTATGGTAACTGACTTATCCTCTGTAACCTAATCAAGGCTTTAGGCAGTAAATTTTTTTACAAAAAAAGCAGTGGGTGAAAGTATGGAGCATTATTAAAGATAGGTGGTTTGGCTGCCACATGACAAGCGGGTCAGATTCCACTGCACAGAGAATACAGGCACACACACACTATCACTGTCTGCTCACTTTTCATGGATTGTGTCGTGTTTTCCCCCTCCTACCTTAGTTGACTACCTCAATCCATTTATGCCCATGAGACTCTATATCTGTCTCCTTGCCTCTCCATCTCTCTCACTCACAACACTCCTCCCCCTAATCTCTCCTATCGCACTCTTGTGAAGTAGGGGTGGAAGCAGACTCTTGTGTTTTGATTGACGGGTCCTGAGTGCAGACATCTCCCTGTGGTCAACCTTATCAGTGGCTGAGCTTGGCAGAGCATAGTGGCAGCAAGCCTGTTCTGGACGCGCTCTTTGTCTCCAGAGCTTTGTGTACACATATGCGTGTGCATATTCAAACACATCCAAGACCAGGCCAGTGTGATAAAAAGTCTAAGTACACAGAGAATTCTAATTGCAATCAGTTGTTTAATTAGGCTGCTGCAGATATATTTTTAAATTAAAATGACCCCATTTGCTCTCTTCCCTTCATCCCCCCGCAAGGAGTGGTAAATGTGACATGACCCAGTTACCCGATTTCTCTGCCGTTTCATTCAACTTCCATCATACCAGCTCTAATTGAGCCAAACTGAGAGCGAGCATCTGGCTATGTCTCCTATGTGTCTGATGTCGTCCAGTACTGGATGGAGATAAAGTACAGCGTCAGTGCTGTCACACGATTCAGACAGAACAGACAAGAAGATGTGGAAGATGATGGTGGGTGGGGGTGGAGACAAAGTACTGCACATGAGGAAACTCTGTTTCTTGTCCGTACAAAGTCGACTTGTATCTCGTGCCTTTTCATCTGCTATTACATTATATTCCTCGTCCAGCTGTTTGAGGCGCATAGAGCCTGACAAGTACAATCACATTTGTGCTGCGCTGGCAGCAGGGTTCCCAGGATGGGAATGTTTATCATTTCATTTTTGCACGAATTATAGTGAATGTTTGTACAAAAAGAGTCATGCAGAAGACGAAAAAGATGAAAAATATGAGTTCTGGCAGCCTCACTCTTCCTGTATTGACATCTGCATTTCAGAATTTTGATCTTTCACTTGCCACGAAGTCACACAGCTACTAGTTAGATCAGCACAGATATTCACAGCGCCTAGAGGATGAATCCTACAGGATTTTGTGATGTGTTGGAACTCACAGTCATCTTCCTGTGAGGATGAACTATGACAGCTACACTTTCCATGTACTGAACATGGCAAACATACCTGCTACACAGTATCATTGTTATTTTGACAACGCGAACATGGCTGCGGATTCTTAATCTTATTTATTAACATGCATCTCGTTTCACGGCTGTGACGGTGCTACATTGCCAGGAGAAGACCGACATGTGAGGAATGATGTGGGAGGTGAAATTTCACAGCTAAAATCCGAAGTGTTAAAAAGGTGGGCCTTCAAAATAATGCAACCAAAATTCCATCATTTGTAAATCTGATGTTGTGATTAGTAAAAATGATGTTTTCTCTAGTGCTATTACATTTAGAGTGTATAGATGTGTTTATGCATTCAGACTATAAAACATAATTAGGAGTAAGATCAATGCAAGTAAGATCAATGCAACTCTAAGTTGATACACCACTGCGAGCCAACTCCCTGATATTGATTGGTTCATGGTGCACAAATGCAGGCAGCAGGACCAGCAGCAGGAGGAAGGATGGGGGTTGTGGGTGTGGGGACCGCTCACTCATCAAATCAATTGCCACACTCACCGCCTGAGGAGCATCTAAAGATCTGCTTTCAGAATTTAATCCCTTTATCCCCCTGTTTTGCATGCTCCTCCGATCCTCCCTGACCCCTTACATTATTCTTCCTTCCAGTTTAGTGAGTTAAGCAGATTCTAGTCTTCCACTGCAGAGAAACCTTGTAGTGAGGGATGTTTTTGTCTTGAGGTCCGGAAACAAGTGGTAATAGGATGACACGAGAGGAACTGTCAATAAATCCATTTTAATTCTCCTGATGATATGATTTTGCTCAAAACATACAAACATACAAATGTTCCCCCAGCGAGATATTTACTTTTATTTAAATAGGTGTAGTCTCTGTGGACCGTTGCTCACAGGCCAGGTGAAGATACTGTCGGCTCCCTGGAGCACAGGAAGTTGCTTTTTATCCAAGCCCCTCTTCTCTCCCCCTTCACTCCCCCTCCATGTTAGTCTTTTACCAGCCTCTCACACGAGGGTGCCATCAGCAGAGCTGGCAGCACGTCTGTGTGGAATGCACTTTGGCAATTTACGGACACACTCACACGGTCAATAAAGGCTGGTGAGCCAACCCCGGATCTTGCACATGTAAACTGTTCTTAAACTTGTCACATCTGACTCGATTTGAGTCAGAGCACAGCCCAGAGGAGTGCTCAGCATTGTGTGGTAGAATATCATAGCACTGACATATATAGGCATCTACTGACGCAGTCAAACACAGAGCCTGCATACCCACCCTGGCACATGCATATCTAAAGACAAGGAGCCACACACACACATACATACAGGCTTTGGAGACAATGGTGTGGATGCTGCTTGGACCTAGGAGTCTAATTTAGGTGTCCAGGTTAAAAATAAAACAGGGGAGGCATGTCGCACAGCTGTGAGATGCTGGGAGCTTTGTGTGCTGTCAGCCAATCTAAATCACAACAGCTGAGATGACAAGGTGCTGATTCTCAACTGCCTTTCCTTCTTCTCCATTCTGTTGTTCACTTTTGATTCCTCTACTCCTCTAATTCAATCCATCCCACCACCTTTAACCATTTTTATTCTTTCTCCCCTGACACACATGTTTTTTCCCCCTTGTTTAAAGATGAAGCAACCCACTTCTGACAGCTTCACTGGCAGCCCAACAAAGCAGCACTCGAGGGAACGGAAAAGACAAGACCGAAGTGACGTTTTTAACTCAGTCGTCATTACTCTGTGATAATTTACTGCTAAAAAAAGAGAGAACGTACATCACAGAGATGCAAATGCACACCAACTTGCTGGCAGAGTCACTTAACGTTACGCATGCTTTTGGAAGCACAGACACGTGCAGATGTAAAACTAAACAAGCACATCACAGACTGGCCAGATAGTTATGGTATGCGCACACACTCCCAAAATTAAAACATTCCTTCAAATCTATATTGTTAAGACAAGCCTTAAGAAAACTAATCAATCACCAAGGGAGTTAGCAATTCAGAAAAAAGGGGGGTGTCAAAAATGCCCAATTTACACCACCCAGGGGAAAAATCTTGACACCATGCCAAAGACAACTCGTCTCCGCAAATCAGCTCAAGGAAAAAGGATGACAATGTTTAAAAGTTACTCACCGCTTCCTGCCCTCCCCCCTGGCTGTGCTGGGAATGAGGTGGAAGGGGGGAAGAAACACACTAACCGACAGACAATCTCAGGAGGGGGCAAAGAGAGCCGCAGCAGTGCAGCAGCCTGAAGCAAACACTTTCAGCGGCACTTCTTAATTGAAAAAATCTGTTTTCATTGCTCTGTGATCAGTGAGTGTGTGGGGGAGAGAGAGGGAGAGAGAGAGCGAGAGAGAGAGAGAGAGAGAGAGAGAGAGCGAGAGAGAGCGAGAGAGAGAGGGGAAACGATTGCCTTGAGCTGGGGTGATGAGGAGATGAGCTTGCAGATGGTCAGCAGGGTGAGGGCAGTATGTGTGTGAGTAAAGCAAAAGAGGAAGTGACAGAACGACAGAGTTTTTCAACAGACGGATGCAATCAGGGCTGACCACCAAGCTGGTTGCTGAGAGGGCAAACAGTCCACAACATTAACCCCACCCACGGCCTGACAGCAGCAGTCAGCGTTTTTCCTAAGCTCATTCCCCACTTGCACTTAACCCATAAATGCTCTGGCAGTTTTCTTTTGCAGACATCACGCGATAATGGGACGTAGAGTTGATGCATGAGGATTTAGAAGACCAAGCAGGATTTCAACAAACTTTAGACCAAAACTTTGGTGAAAACAACAGCAACATTCCTGGTTGGAGTATGCACATTCTGTTATTTTTCAGAGAGTTAGAAAGTACAAGAGAAGATTAAAGTGAGTTGAGAGTTGGTGGATGAGCAAAGTGACATAACGTGTGGGTAAGAGTTAACATGTTATTGGTAGTTCTTATTTTCATAGAAGAACACGTCACATTCCAGAAGAAAAATACAAATAATAAGTAATCAACCATTTTTATTTAATGCTTGACATGGAGTTCTGCAGCTGTTTTGATTTCATCCCTTAATGTCTATGACTTTTCACCACATATGGTTTGAAAATAAAAAAGGCCATCCATCCATCCATCCATCATCTGCTACTTATCTTGGTCTGGGTCATGAGGGCCAGCAGTCTAAGCAGCTCAGACCTCCCTCTCTCTATCTCCTCCAGTGGCACACCAATGTGCTCCCAAGTCAGCTGAGAGGTGTAATCTCTCCAGTATGTCCTGGATTTACCCCAGGGCCTGCTCATGCCTGGAACACTGGAAGACCTCACCTAAGAAGCTCCCAGGTGGCATCCTAGTCAGATGCCTCAACAACATCAATTGGCTAAACTAGCATGTGGAAGAGTAGCTGCTCTACTCCGAGCCTCTCCCAAATGACCAAGCTCCTCACCCTTCAGAGGAAACTCATTTCCACTGCTTGCAATCTCACTCTGTCACCACCCGGAGCTTGTGGTCACAGGTGAGGGCAGGAACTTAGGCTGACCAGTAACTCAACAGTGTCACTTTCACACTTGAGTGCCCGGCTGCAAAGAGATGTGTCATAGACAAGTTGCACTCATCGGTGCAGACCGACTCAGACTGATTGCAACCTGCTGGTAATCTGTCTGCATTTGCAAAGTAGCGACAGTTATTTGCAAATCTTCGCCAATCTGTCTGAGCGTGATTGCAGACAGTCTGAGTATGACCCCAACTGCTCTGAGATAGATTGTGTCCCACCAGACAACCTGTACACATCGACTTGTGATCAAAAGGGGTCACCGCAACTACTTGCAATCTGTCTCAGACAAAAGACAGAAAATTCTCTGCAATCACCGGGCTCCCGCCGCCCGGCCCTGGAAGGTATGACTGCACCATAAGGTAAATATTTAGTAACGACAGGAGAAAGTTGGCTTAGACTAGAACACGTAGAAATGTCTAGCTGAGCTCTGTTTCAATGCATCGTACCACACCTCCCAGTACCTCTAAAGCACCGGCGTTAACAAATTATAAACAGTTTAAACTAAAGTATACAACTGTCAGATTTCCCCTTTACCTCATTTTTATGTTGGAGTATTTTTTGGGCAATAGCAGTGACAAATGTGAAAGCATTCCTTTAGTTAAGAGCGCTTTTTTATGCCAGCATTGGGTTTATGGGATTATTTATGGGATTATTGTATGAATTCGATGAAAGATTGGTCTTCTTGAACTAACAGGCGACAAATTTGACTCCAGCTAACTGGAAAATGTTCCTAATTTATGTGGCAGCACATGAATGTATGAAGCCTGTGTGTTCTGTCTTTTCCACACAGCAGCTTAATATTTCGACCCTGAAGACGTGGATATTACACTTTAAGGATGCAGCATGAATGAGCAGCAGTGTTCAACTGTATTAAATTTTAATGCCAATTAGCTGGCCGCAGCTGTACAAGGACTGATCTTTAAGTTTATAGTAAGTAGAGTATTAATGTAGTAGTCCCTGTTCAGCAGTTAATCAGTCTGCTCTGCCTCCTCTATATCCACAGGGGCAGCAGTCTATGGAAACATCTGCTAGAGCACTTTCAAAAAAAGCCCTCTTCTGTCAAAGTTGCACTAATGTTCATTCAGTGAGCAACGGATAACTTAAATCAGCCCAAGCTGACTGCGTCCTTGTAATGGGTCTCTGGATGCCGATTCCTAAACCAACCAAAGCCCAAAATGGCTGACTCTGAAGGGAGGTAACCCCCATTCCTCCCTGCCAGTCATATGTCAAATAAATACAGGAAGAGAAACGGTGCAGTGAGAGTGAGCACAGGAAAGCAGGATCTCTCTGCACCGGTGTGAGCTTGAGGTTTCTGGCACACTCAGCAACTGTGATGTGGGCAGGATGTCATCACTTCTTCAGTGGCGCTCACACTGTGCACCTACTGTTCTCAGGAGTGTGGAACAGCTAGATTCACAGCTGTAAATCTTGAGGGATTTCAGGAGAACAAGCAGGACCGCAGCCAAGAGAGGAGGCTCCTGTCCGCACCTGACAACAAAGACTTGTTCTATGTCCTGAGTACATGCACAGGTTTTCTCCTTACATTTACACATCAAACGCAGACAGAAACACGGATTAAACATGACAACCCCCCAAAAAAGACGGTCATACAGGAACAATTATGATAACAAGATTATGGTCACCAGCTTTAAAAACACACAATTTCTGACAACATCCGCATAGATTAAAGCAGTAATAGGCAACAAATCACCACATCTTATGTTTTCTTTCTGGCTACTATGGAAACTGATCTGCCGCAGTCCACATCACTCAAATCTGGTACAAAAGCCTCCCATCATGCTCAAAATATTCCGAGAATCAGCCTGCTGTGCCAGGCACAATTGGTCCCATTTGTGCAGAAGAAAATAGCAGCAACAAGCAGGAAAAGGGCATCCCCTGACTACACTGCAAGAGCTCTGCTGAGACAAAAGAAAGCCCTCACACCTCACTTTCCTAACGACCAACCTAATGCTTTTGAAAAATTAGACCATTTGTCATGGTTGAAAAGAAGCTGTGGGTGAAGAGAGCCTGAGGTGAGTCCAGGAAAATGTAGAGAGGGAAAGGGAAAAAAAAAAAATCTCCTCTTCCCTCCATCGACACACAGTGAGGATAAGTCATGTACTCATCCCCCTCTTCCCTTGAGGAACAAATGAAGTTATCAATCAACCCCACAGTCCCACAGAGACAGGGAAATGAGGGCCAGAGACATGAAGAGAGCAAAGCTGAGGTGGCCAAAAACACTGCAAAATAAAAGTTGATTGTTTTAAGAAGAAAGCCTGCAGCATTGTAGCAGAGAGCTGTACTAAATGCCCATTATGTACAAATCAATTACATGTGTGATTTGCAGTTATTCATATTCCAGCGTTCTCTCAATACACAGTAAGTTATTGCTATAACAGATTTTTTGTTTTATCAATTTAAAAAGATCTATATCTGAAACAGTACTCATCTATACAACATATTTTTTTTAAAAAGGAGGATATCAGAAAGTAAAAAAAAAAAATGTAGAAATATTAGTTTTACAAGGAAATAAAACAAAACAAAAATCCAAAAACAACTGATTCTTAATCTTATGTAAGGATGTATAGTATATACAGTAATTCTACGGTGCTGTAAATGAGAGTTTTCTTCTTTTATTTTTGATGTCTGAGATACAGACAGATGCCTTGCACACAAGATAAATGTGTAAGGCACATCTGCTAATAGAACAAAGTAATTCCAGACTCCATCCATCCATCGCCTATCCCAGCTGCCATGGGTTGGCAGGCCAGGTACACCCTGGACATGTTACCAATATGTTGCCGGGTTAAAAGAGAGAATTTAGAGTCATTAACTAACCTAAATCCTAACCATATCTCTGGAGTATGGGAGGAAGCTGGAGTACCCACAGAGAACCTATGTAGACGCAACATGCTAACTGTTTTCTTGAGCCCTAATTGTAGACTCCAGAAACAAATTTCTCTGAAAACTTGAATGCTGCTCAGAAAAAATGCAGAGGAAGAAAAAAAGTAAAACTAAAAGAAAGTATAATACAATCAGTTGGCGCGCTCAGCTTTCTGAATCAGTTTGATCAAGACCCCTTCATCTAGCTTGCAATGATAGAAAAACATACAATCTGACTGATCAAACAGTGTCTGCAAAAACAGAGTAATCAGATTGGAAAAGTAAGTGGACACTTTAGATTATTCCTTTAGAATAAATTTGAATCATTCTATAGAATAGAACCATTTTATTATATCAATATTTTAATAACATGCCTTATTTAGGAATTTCATGGAACAGGGCTTTCATTTCCTTCCCAAATCATTTAAATCTGAGAAGACAGTAAAACTTTATTTATAGGGAGGACCACCAATACAAGTTTCTCTTTGACCTCATCTCCTTAATTTGATCATTTGACTCCAAGTAGCTCTTGGGGCTGCTGTTAGCACAGACGTTTACAAACATACACATATTTTTAGTTAATAATGCAAAATCCTTGGAAACTCCAAAAAGGTTCACAACAACTCCACTAGTTTAATGCAGTGTACCAATTTCAACAGTCAAGTAGTTTTCATGCTAAAATCAGATTGATCAGCATTAAAATGACCGTGAACGATAAGAACAGAATCTCAGCCATCTCGTGAAACGCTCAGGTGCAAGAAGATTTCCTGATACAAAGTGTCACGTTTCAACTTAGAAAGTTTGCACAATGAAATGAGTGAAGCCTTAGAGAGTGTGAGCTGTGATCCAGACACTTTTCAAGGCCACGCTTATCGCGTGCAGCCACAAAAAGCCCTGGAATTTGCCTTGTGACCTGGTATGTCCACACAGCTCAGCAATGAACTCATCTCATGATGTCTAGTTGTCAGCTCATTCCGCTCTTTAGCTTGGCTGTTTCTCCCTCTCACACAGTGTGCCTGGTGATGAGGGGAGTGGTGAGACCAAAGACCACTAACTGACAATTAGGCAAAAACAATATGGATGGAAAAGATGGAGTGGGCCCGTACAGAGAGAGAAGATGATAATGACCGAAATAGCTGTGCCTTTGTTTTAAGGAGAATACAAACTTGAGTGATGAGGAGAGAAGAAAATAAATGGACTGTGCTGCTGGGAGAGCAGTCAAGAGAGTGAAATGGAGAGTGAAATGGAGAGAGAGAGGGAGAGAGAGAGGGAGAGAGAGAGGGGGATGAGAAAGAGGAGTTAGCACCCTTTCTTTTCTTCTTTCTGGCCTGGCAGTCAGCCTTTTGGCAGAATGTTTGGTATCCATTGCATATGGGTAACCCTGCAGAGAAAGAAAGACACACACACACACACACACACACACACACACACACACACACAAATACAGGGAGCAAAGTCAAAGCATCACCGCAAACTTTGAGGGGATTTTCGAGGCAGGGTGCTTTCCCCCCCCCATTCTTTAACTCTGAGGCTAACCGAGAAGCCAAGATTGGCCCTTATTAGACAGAATAATTTTCACAGCTGTTTCCGATCTGTTTGTTCTTCACGTGGACCGGGAACATGAGGAGGAGAGAGGAATGGAAAAGCGAGGAAATAAAAGGGAAGGAAGGGAGTAAGAAAGGAAAGAGAGAAGCACCGGCGAGAGATTCCGTCTTATTCTGCGGTAATAAGTCAGCAGCCATCACCTCGTGCAACCAGAGTCTTCTAGGAATTAACAATGTCCTCGCTGAGCTCTTGAGAGCCAATCCTGCTACTTAGACTGATGCTTGGATTTCACGACATCCAGCTGTTTTACTTGCACAAGTAAAGCCCATGAAAATTCCTGCTTACGACGCACATGCACTCTGAAACACATTCTTATGGGAATGAGCTCAAGGAGATCAAGACATTAAGTTCACAGGGGGCCTCGTTTCCTCCGTGTCGTCTTCTCTTTCTTTTCATCTTTTAATTTGTTCATCTTATTCCATCAATGGATATCAGACATCTCTTGGGAATAGCAGACGCACAGATATTTATTCACAGCAAATTCACTAAAATGGACTTCTGTAGTCTCCTCAGTTAGTTGACTGAATATTAACTATTCAGTCAATCAGTCAATTTGAAGTCGGGTACACACGAGGTAATAGCATGTTCATAGTATTTGATAGAGCTGTCAGTCAAACCAACAGGAAACAGCACATTACCCCAAAAAAGCAAAAATCAGCTGTCAGTGCAGTGCCAAAGGCTAGCTACATTGAACTGTATGAAATAATTTTCAGAAGTTAAACAAAGAGATTTATTAACACACATTCAAGTTTTAATTGGTTTTATGTAGCAATTTAAGAAATGTATGGGGATGCAAAAGAACGTTTCCCAGTTATTTCCCTCATTTAAAGGGAAATGACGGAAGTGATGTAGCTAAATGCCAGTTGCGCTACGCTCTTAAAATACGACCAATCTGAGTTCTTTGCCACTTCTGCGGGTCATTCCTCTGGTACAGCACATTTTCCAGCACACAAGGAAACTGCTCTGTAACTGAAAATTTTGGACAGTCCAAAGCAAAAGCATCACTGCAGTGATGAGCAGAGAAATGACTTTTATTTAAAGATGTGTAACTCTCAGGATGCATGCTATGCTTCTAGCAGAATTTGATCCTGTTTCAGCTTCTATTGCAACCGATCTAATTAATAAACATATATATATATATAATTAGTGAACTGCAGTGTGCAGCAGAGGTTCATACATTGACCATTATTTCAGATTTATTTAAATGATCTTCCAGATGTTTCAAACGCCATTTTTCCGATGTTTGCTTGAAACAACATATTTTGTCTCATACTAACTATCAAATGCAGCCTCCAAACTTAAAAAAAAAAAAAAAACAACCCTTTCCCAAAAATATTTATTTAATACATCTCATTATGCAAATATTTCCCATGAATGTACAAGAAAGGACATATAAGACAGCTCAATAAAGGGTTGATTTCATTGTTAATAGCTTGTTTTGTATTAAGTTTTTTAGAAGTGTAACAGGACTTTCAACTTTGGATCTTTTCAAGTTGCGTGACCAAGCAGATGAGTCTTCTGAGAGAATATTTCCAAACAGATTAAATATACTGAAGTGGACTGAGGAGGTGAAGCCAGTTACAGAAAGTATCATCTGTTAAATGTTTAATGATTTGTTTGGTGAATCAGTTTCCAGTAAGGGTTATGATAGCATCCGCCATGCACAGCAGGGGAACTCAAAGGAGGTCCTGAGGAAATTAAACTAACTGTGAAAAATTTCCTTCAAACTTACCCTAACTACAAATTTTACATACAAAAGTTCATTCATCATGAACATAAATGTCAAAGTAATTTTAGACTTTTAAGAATGTCTTTGGTTCTTTTTTCTGGGTGGAATGATTAAGCAGAATACATATTTAATGTATTAATACATAGTTCTAATCCACAAAAATATACTTAAGGATCATATATATACACATATGGAAGGGTATGTATTAGAGATGGACCGATCCGATATTAGGTATCGGTATCGGTCTGATACTGACGTAAATTACTGGATCGGATATCGGCGAGAAATAAAAAATGTAATCCGATCCATTAAATATCAAAAAAGCACCTCACGAAACTTGCGACACGGCGTAACTCGGCTAATAACCGTAGCACGTTGCAGCAGTATGCATCACCTGATAGAGCTGCTGTGTGTATTTGTAGCCTCACTAGCAAACCAGCATTTCATCTCCGAGGAAGTTATCCCAGAGAGAAGTAAAGCAAGTGTGTAAGTTCATCTCTGAATGTTTGTAAAGCGTACCTGCGTTAAGCTTAACAACCGATATATGGAGCGACTGCCTCTCTCTCCCTCTCTCTCCTGCCCCTACTTCATGAAACTCCTTAATGATCAGCTGATCGGCTTTTCTGTCGCGAGTCCGTCTCTCTTCTTTGTTTTTGGCCCACTTTGCACCACAAGGAGGAAAACAGCAGCTGAACAACAGCAGCACCTTTAAGCTTGATAAGCTGTTGTTAGAATTGATTTAATATTACTTTCTAGACCAGGATCGTTTTCTACGCAGCTGACGGCTGGTAACTGTGCAGGGGCGGATCTAGCAAAGTTTAGCCAGGGGGGCCGATAGGGCATTAACAGGGAAAAGGGGGCACAAAGACATACTTTTCTTTCTTATTCTCATTTAAAATGTCTAGCTTTTAATAAATAATTATCTGAATCTTACACCCAAAGTTTTAATCTGATGTAAAATGTATAGAAGTCCATTACTGTATATAGTAACTGTTAAGTCTAATATACCCTAGTAAGCTACAGTACTTTTTCCTTTGGGAAGATACCCTCTGTGCAGTCTGCAATTCTGTAGAAGAAAGACGTTGAATCTATTTAATTATTCTTGAAAAATAATTTATTTCTGTGTATTTTTTTTTTCACACTGCATCAAATTAAAGTTGATTATGTCAATTAAGCATCATGAGGTGGAGGGTGGGGGGTGGTTCCCTTTTTTTTGCTGGGAGTTTGCAACCCTATTAGTTAGGTTGCTTAATATTTCTGCTAAGTACTCTTTAAAATACCAGAATAGGGAGGATGGAGCAGGTTTAAGTTTATTAGATTGATCAGTATTGCTGAACTATGAAATATTTTGGGTGCAGTGTATTTTTTACATACAGGTATAACAGAATAGCTTTAGTGTTGTTGTTTATTTAAACTTG
Source organism: Oreochromis niloticus (assembly GCF_001858045.2). NCBI lineage: Eukaryota > Metazoa > Chordata > Actinopteri > Cichliformes > Cichlidae > Oreochromis > Oreochromis niloticus. The sequence continues at coordinate 28,997,887 of NC_031970.2, forward strand.
AGTATGAACTTATACAAAATGCAGCAAGATATTAAAAAAACAGTTTTATTGATTAAAAAACACATTATATCGGATTAATATCGGTATCGGCAGATATCCAAATTTATAATATCGGTATCGGTATCGGACATAAAAAAGTGGTATCGTGCCATCTCTAGTATGTATATGTATATTGGGATGTTCAGGAACAATTTTGTTAAATGTCCTTTAGCAAGATGAACTAGAGGTGAGTGGATGCTTTTGGTAGTCATCAACAAGTTTTTTGGCATTATTCTGGCTATTTGACTCTTTTTGGCAGATTTAGTAGAGTTCATCTAAACTGGTTAGTTTCCTTTGAACTGAGCCCATAAATTTTTTATACGGTTGAGACTGGAAATTTAGAAAAGCATTCCAAAAGCTTAAGCCTGCTTTATCAATTCCAAAACCAGTTTTGTGTATTTGGGACCACTCTCCTGTAGGAACATCCAATTGGAGAATTTGTAGGTAGTCCTCCATCATTATTCCATCCACAATGGCAGCAAAACAACCCCAGCCACAGCTCTGGGGCAGAACAGCCGCAGCATGATGCTACCACCACCATGCTTGACAGTCCATACACTATTCTTAGGTTAAAAAGCCTTACCTTCACTCCTCCAATCATACCTCTTGTCACTGTTGTCCGACCATAAAGCTTTTCTCCAAAGGCAATTTGCTCGGCTATGTGGGAAGCTGCAAATTTTAGTCGAGCTTTAAGATGTCCATTTTTAAGCAGGGGCTTCTGCCTTGGCCAACACCCTATACGATACCCTAATCCATAGCGATGTAAAACTCACTTCATTGTGGACAACCATGCTGGTGTTCCAGCACTTCATGGCAGACATGAGTCCTGGTGGCTACTGTTTTTTTCTGAATATCTTAAAACAGTTTTCTCTCATCTGAGGGCGACAGTTTGAGTCTTTGAGAAATTGGGAGAAACATCGAAATAACTTGTACTCGTGTATCATTGTTTTAAGTTATGATCTTGGAATATGTAATTGTTTAGAAATGGATCAAATAGAACTTTACAGCATATGAACCTAAAATTCGTCTTTTTAGAGCAAAAGGAAAGTCAGAGGAACACAGTGACGATCAGACTGATCGAAACAATGAGTGCTCTCATTTTAACGCTGCAAAAAGAAACTACCAGCTGTAGTCAATCATGATCACTAACAATAAGTTAATAGGCCTTGGCCTCATTGTTCATATTATAGAACCTTATGGAACAACGTATTAAAAGAGTGAATCTCTGTATATACTTAAGACTGTATGTATACTTTTTACCATGTGTGGATCAGAGAAAGGCCAAAATAAATTTAAGCTTGTGCACCCAATTCTTTTTTTTAAAGTCATTAAGGATGTATGCTGTATAATCATTGTGTTTGTGTTTCCATTTGTCATGGTGATGCGCACACAAGTAGTCACCACTTACTGGATAATGTCAGAGTGATGTAGGCACCAAACTTTCAACCGAACCACAAATTTTAAAACAGATCTTTCCAAAATTCTCTACAAGACAGTTGTGCTTGTGTCATCTGTGTACAGCGTGTTCATCTGCACAGCTGTGGTTCTGTGTGGGAGAGATGATGCCTTTGTTTATCACCACAGCCACAACTGTGGCCGAAAGCCGCATGCCATGCAAATCCTAAAAATGAGCCCTCTCTCACTTTAGACCTCAGAGGGGGAAAATATTGGGTGGAAACCTCTCAATAACCAGTTCCAAGCATAACACTGCAAAGTTAAACCTCTCACCATACACACAACATGTGCCTTGCTCTCCAGTATCATTAAAAAGCCATCGCCGTGCTCTCTCTCTCTCCTGCACCCAAACAAATGCAATCATAAATTGAGAACAGGGTGGAGGAGCAAAAACATTTCCACAAGATGGAGGCGCTCCCTTTGTGGTGACTGTGGCTTCACAATATGGGACTTCTGGAGTGCTTCCAAAAGAGGCGCGTGGCCCTCTGCTCCGACAACAGCTGAGGCCCTGAGCCCCCCCACGCACATACGCACAAGGACGTACACACACACACAGTCTCTAGGGACCAGCTCTGTGTGACACAGTGACACAATCAATCAGTTGATATTGCTTCTATTGACAGTCCCCAGAAGACTCCTTCTGTTGATCTTCTGTTGATGTGTCACACTTGCTTTTGTCTCTCTTTCCTACTTCACTCGTCCGTTTCCTTGTTCCTTCTTTCAGCCTCAAGTCTGACCTTTAAGTCCATATCCATTTTCTTTCTGCGCTTTCATCCTGTACTCCTGTCTCTGTCCCTATCACCACCATCATCCTTTTCATTTCTATCGCCATTTGAAGAAAATACCACAAATAACCAGACACCTCTCGCCCCCTCCCCACAAGAATTCAATGATCCTAGCCCCTAAATGAATCAGACAACACAAAATGATTCCTTCCTTTTGGGGGATAAATCAAGGGATGGGGAGGGGCATCATTGCACAAAAGCTCATGCATATTTCATATCTACTAGGATACACTTTCTGGTCCATGCATAATGTAGTCACAGTTTAAGGATGAGTGCTGCAAGGTGGGGGTTTAAGACAGGGAAATGAAATGGAAAATGAGACAGCAGAGCAAATGGCCGATCACTCCCTAATTGTAGCAAAGCAGACAAAAACCTCAACATTCCCACTTAAAGTCTGCCTCCAAGTCATTTGTCAGAACAAAGATTAATTTGAAGCTTTTCTAAATGCAAGTGTGTGTCACATTTCCAATTTTTTTCCTTTTAGGAATGAATACTTTTCAGGTGAACAACACTTCAATGCTGAATTATCTCAAAAAACCTCTTGGTTGGATTATAATAAAGCCCGTCAAGACAGTCATGCTATTGCTCAGGCTATTTTAATATCTCTACTGTATTGAGTTATAGATCATGAATAATAAAATAAGATGCTAATCACTTCAGCTTGCATGATCATGTGACTTCTTGTGTTTCTTGCTTGTTGAATTCATCATTTCGCTCTAGTGCAAGAAAAATTGTTTTAGAGCTGACACTGTTTTTGTAACTAACAGGATGTAATGTGTTGTAATAAAATGAAATCCTTTGGGGGGGGGAGGTGAGAAGCACAATGTCAAATTCCCCAAGCAGTAACTGAAGCACGTTTTCCTTGAATTATGCGGCTGATGCAGTTCCAGTCAACCATGTGTCATATCAGCGTCTGTGTGAGGAAGCTAAGCTACTTGTCCCATCAGTGAACATCCTCTATTCTGACACTTAGTAAGAAGACTGAGTAAGAAGGGTCAACAACTTCACAGTGACAAAGGAAATCCCTCCTCATTAATGGATTTAACACAAAGCTGTTGAAGTGCCTAATTCCTGTACTTTATGAGTGGATGTACATTTAGACAGGAAATGCATTCAAAGTAAAGACGGTCTTAAACGCAGATGGAAACAGGACAATAAGCTTCATGGTAACAGCCTGTTTAACGAGGCCTGGTGTTGGTTTTCCTCTGTTTTATAGCCTTACTTTTCCTGCTTTTCCTCAATGAATTCTGCTTCATTTGCCGTTTTCATATTTCCCCGACCTTCTCCATCCTCTCTTTCTTACTCTGTCTGGGATTGTCGATGGTTGAGGGAGTCATTTCAGAAATCCTCTTCGTTCCTTCTCTAAAGTCTCATTTTTCAACCCATATGCACAACGCATCGAGAAATACTGGAGATGCATTTCCATCTGCCACATGGGATGTTCGCAGTCCAATTTTCATCAAACAGATGTCATATATCAACCTCTCTCTGAGGACGCCACACTAAAACAGCAAGCAAGGGAGGGACCAGAGGGGAAAAAAAACAAAAAAACAAGGAACAAAGGAATGATCAGGAAAGCCTTTTAAAAGCAGCAGGCGGCATAATGTCAGACCTCACATGCTACAATGCATGCACACAGACAATCGCACTGAACAATGGTGAGGATGTGGTTACCACAGCATTATGCATTAAATATTCACAAGATCTTTGACTCTACTTTTCCTCTCCTTCATTTCTTCTACCATCAAGATTCTCTCTCCTAAACAATAAAGGAAGTAATTGGTGTTGAACTCGCTTTTCCATTGAGACTTCCCATTGTGCCTTTGCTCTCAGGCTAAAACGCACCATAAAGGTTGTCAGATGGGCTCATTATGATTTGTTGGTGCTGAGCAGAAGTCATCAGTCATAAAGAAAAGAGGGGAGGTAGCTGGCAGTATGGCTAGATGGTGATTAGATAAATTGGTAGATTAATGGGTAGATAAATGACCCCGATACATCTGGTGTTAACATAAAGTAGTGCCAATTATAGTAACTCACTAAATAGATGAAACCCATGAAATCTGGTTGTAAATTTTTTCTAAAAATGCTGATGAAACATTATCAAAATAAGACTGATGTGCAGTCTGAGATACATCTGTAAGTACAGTATATTTAAAGTCATTTTGCAATGCAGCCTGCTAAGCATATGTGGAGTTATAAACGTAGAGCAAAAAAAAAAATAACAGTCCATCACAATGCTTTGAGATAGGTCGTGATTTGCTAACATTATAGTCACATAAAAATTGTTTTGCACGTCTGCTGTTTAGGACAATCACTATCTTAAGGCTTGATTATATTTCCATATCATGCCGCAGGTCAGCTACAGTCGGCTCAAGTTCAAGTGATGTAAACTTCATCATCAGGCAGTGAGAGCATACGTCTGTGTGTCTCTCTGTTTTCTGGGACCACGCAGACTGATCGTGGAAAATTTTACTTCACAGCGCACCAACTACGCATTGCATGCTGGACGTCAACCAGACATCAAAGAAGTAAAACAAAAACACCAAGTTGGCTATTGGGTGTCCAGCTGTCCATATCAATAACAGAGAATAACCATAGTTTCAATTAGGGGTATTAGCATGCTATGCTAACATTTGATAATTGACACTACTAAAGCACAACTGAGGCAGACATTTTAATCATAAAACTAGATTTTCAAAAACCTACAAAGTTCAGCTAATGATTATTCTTTAAGCTACATTGTCTGTGGACCCTAGGCATGTCTTCATAGTTCTGTGGCAAACCCATTCAAGAATTTTAAAAATATTTTAGACTAAACCAAACTAGTGGACAAGCCTGATCAACAGATCAAATAACACTCCATATCCTTAGAGCCATGCCACTTTGATTATTTCAAAAGTCTTACCCATCACACAAATTAATATAATTACAGCAGCATTAAATAAAAAACTCAATTTTCTCCCAGTATGTGTCAAAATCTAACATAATGTACAAGAGTAGATAGTCTAGTGGAAAACCAGAGCACAAAATGTAATGAATGTATGCAAATATTAGTGGTGCAACGGATCACGGTTGATCCGTAATCCGAACCGATCCCACTCCACGGTTCGGGACGCACGTGAAAGAAGAAAAAAAAAAGTATGTGTATGGTCCGCGTGGTGGGTCTGTCAAGCGATAGTTATGGCCAGCACTAGCGGTTCAAGTGGAGGAGCAGAGGAGTTTGCGGTATTTAAGCAGCCCTTTGCTCCCCAATCCGACCGGGCTAAAGCTATTACAAAAGCTACTGGGGTGTTTAGCTGCAGACGGGAGGTCATATTCCGTTGTGCAAAACAAGAGGTTTAAACTATGATGAACGTGCTTGAGCCCCGCTATGATATCCCGTTGCGCGTCCACTTTAGTGGCAAGATCGTTCCAAGCATGTATGAGCAGGAAAAGTTTAAAGTTATGGCTGAACTGTCCCAGGCATCTTCTGTTGCCCAACTACAAATGGACATGGAAAGCTACGTGACCGTGACAGCTCATTATATCACAGAGGAGTGCATATAATAAGCAGTATGTGTTATTGTAGGGTCTACTTTACAATATAAAGCACCTTGAGGCGACTGTTGTTGTGATTTGACGCTTTATAAATGAAATTGAATTGAACTGAATTGAGTGGTAGATACAAAGCCCTATACTGCCCTATATTGTACCATAATTTGTTTTTATATAATTGCATGGAATGAGTCTTGAGTTGAATGTTTTTAACAGGCAAAAAATACTTCAATAAATAAATAAGTAAATGTTAATTTTTTTTCTTTTTTCGCTGATCTGAAAATTGATCCGATACGTGACTTAAAACCGTGATTCGATCCGAACCGTGAGATTTTTGATCCGTTGCACCATGGCAAATATGGTCCAGACACATTAACTGTAAACTAACAAAACAGATGATTAATGGATGGGTGAGTGGATCTTATGGTTTACACCACATGACCAATCTTCCTCTTGCTACTCAGATGTACCAACTGACTGTTACAATCACCATTTGAGCACCAGTCCTTTGGGTGACTGGTCCAGCAGCATCCGACGTCCTCAAACCCCCGAACTCTAACTCAGACAAGAGTTTCCTAAAAACTCGTCTGACCATTTGTTAACATTTAATTTTAAAATAGTGAACAACTAAACACTCAACTATTTAATTGCACTAGATGTCTTTCTGAAGGTACTGTAACGAAATTTAAAGTAGTGCTTAACTACTTAAGTTATCTTGTTAACGCCATGTGCCAACACAATGCAAAGCAACTACCTAAACTTCACTCCCACAGAGGCCAATTGTCTTGTTAGTAGTGTTACACCCTCATTACGTACAATGCTGGACTCTGTAGCTCCACTTGGGGGAAAAATAAAAAATTGAGAGGTGACTGTCTGGTGACTCCTTGGTACAAATCACAAATGGCATGCATTAAAGCAGATAACTTGTGCGTATGGAAGGAAATGGTATTGCACTCATTTAGAAGATCTTCATTTGGCCTGTTGCTCTATAGCAAAGCCCTCTGTAAAACTAAACCATCTTTAAGATGTAGCAAATTTCATTTTTCATGTAAATATGAAGTCAGTAGCCTGTGTTGATGTAAACATGGAGTTCCACAGGGTTTTGAGCTGGTACCAACATATTTATCCTTCCATATTATTAGAAAACATCCAAACATTTTCATTGATGTGCCGATGATACCCAGTGTTAATGATCTATTAAGCCAGATGACACAAAACATTTAGATACAGGCAGGCAAAAAAAAAGTTTAAAAATAAAAAAGTCATTCTATTTCACCCTAAAAATCTCTGAAATATGGCGTCTAACCAGAAGTCTAAATCCTTCTCACATGGAAAGTCTTGATTATTCAGGCCCCATCAAATCTTATAGACCTCACAGTATAGTATTATCCTCAAAGAGCCTGTCACTCTCTGACTCCAGGCTGGCTTGAGTTTTCTAGAGAGTTGTAAATCTAATATTTGGATGAAAATGTTTTCAGATTGAATAATGTTCTTGATAAGGCCCATGTCTCAAATGTAGCATAAATGACATACTGTGAAAATTACTAAGTACTGACATAAAAGACATCAGTTATGCATAGTCATTATGAGAAATAGATTGTGTCCTTGAAAACAGCATCTATTCAATCTAAAGTTAAAAAGCAAAACGTGGCTTGGCCTAATCTGTCACCTAAAGCTAATTCAAGTCTGAACTCATTCATATCAAATGCACATCAGAATCTCAACTGACTTGGCAACTAGTTAGGGGAACTGTCTGTCAATATATAACAATAACTATAATTTCCCCTTTCCCTCTCCCCCTCCCAAGGTTTCTCTCCGTCCTTCCTTTTATCCTTCCCGTTCTCCCTGCCTGTCTGCTGGTGTCCTATCTGTGTCCAGGCTTTTCTGTGCATGGTTCAGGGCTTCTGTCTGACTAAGATGATTCCCTTGTGGCGCCATGAAGCGAGACAGAGAGGGGAGGGAAAAAAAATCTCATTAAAAAAGGGATCATCTGCTGTCAGCTACCAGCCCGGCCCCAGCCAGCCTCGGACACAGAAGAAATACAAATGGCCAGAAAGACCCACCAGTAATTTGGAGTGGTGCCATCTTGCACACTGCTTTGTGTCAGCTGTATATTGAACAGAGCAGTTTCTTAAGGAAGAAAGACTGAGAACTCTCATGCAGCAATGGAATATAAGATAATCACTTCAGAGAAATAATCATCTAATGTTTGTTTATGTTTTGTTTCAGTTTCTATACATGCAAAAAGACTTCAGAAGTAGTTAGCAAAACCAAAAGAGAGCAGCTTTACCAGGCTATAGACACCATGAGGTATTTCTTTTGAAACACCAAAACCTAAAAGAAGAGCACCACAAGAAAATAAGGTGGTAAATGAGAAGATTTTCTACTGTGAAAAGCAATAAAGCGAGATGTAATTGCTTAATTTAAAGATCTGGCTTCAATTGGATGCTTGGTTAGCTCCAATGGAAAATTGGATAACAGAACAAAGAAAAGAGCAGCAGTAATTGTATCAGTCTCACAAATAATGATAGTCATTATCTATTAATAAAGTTATTGATCAAGGCTTAGAAACCTTTTAAAAATCTAACTAGAATATGAAGGACAGAAAAAACCCAGCAGCAGAAACATCAGCTTTTTCAGAGCATTTGAAAGTAAATAACAGCTGTACCCAAATGAAGCATCATGGGTATCGTCGATTTCTCATTTAAGACTGGAAAACAGGCACACAGACATCCGCTCTCGCTGCCTGATGACGAAATTTACATCACTTTTGTATACATTTCTCTCGTTTTGTATACATCCCTCTTCACTGTATATATTTCTCCTGCATGCTGTGTATTCCTGCTGTCGACCATTTATATTTTATTCCAGCACAGTCTGTGTGGAGCAACCACAATTTCATTGTACATTTACAGTGGTACATCTTTATAACATCTTTGCAGTTTAAATCAATTGCTCTTCGCTCAAACTGAAAAAAGGAAGTTTGGTAAAGTCAGACTGCAAAAAACTTCCTAATTGGTAAAAAAAAGTGTTACATTTGTCTTTGTGTTATAATTGTAGAAGAAAGGAGCTTCTTCAAACCAAAAATAATCCAAATGTGCCTTGCTGCCCTATTTTGCCTAATGATACCATCCATGCCACTTGCATTGCAAATTTCACCTGAGAAGGTTTCCTCATCACAAAAAAATACCCCCATTCAAATTCAGCACTCATTAGCTAAAATGAAAGTTAGAGAGTTTTTTGCACTACAAAGGTTGAAACCATGAACATGTAAATCAATGCAAAAAAGAAAAGGGGAGCTCAAAAGAAAAAAAAAAATAAGAGCGAATAAGAGAAAAAGGAACTGCTCTACTAATAATGTACTGGTGGTGCAATAGGTCAAATTACGCCACCTGGGTACAAAGCAAATATCCTAATACAATTTCTTCCTCCCCATCTCATTCCCACCTCATGCGCTCTTCTTTCTTATAGAAAGAAAAAGCTCTTAAGGGTTTAACCTGCTGAAGCGCCCTGCCGCTGCACACTCTCAAGCTCAACCAGGGATGATTTGACCCGTTTCCCTGATGTTTTCAAGTAAAGCATTATTACTTCCACCTCAAATCCCCTACTACTCCTCTATGTGGGTTCAATCAGAGAGGATGTTCTAATAAAGTAACTATGTATTTGGCCAAGGCTAGGTATTCACAGATGCTCTGTTTTGATTCCAAACTACATCGCAATTCTTTCCAATTTCCTACTGTACGCTGCGCATAGCTCCAGTCAGGTCTGAATGGTAAATGAATCCTGTGTGGCTCATTGAATCCAATCAAGTGGATTAATGCTAGTTGATCAGGACAGCTAACCAGCACCTTTCCTTAGAAACAGCTCTCAAACAGCAGAGCAAATAATATTAGCAGCTTGGAAAGAGAGAGATGGAACAAAGGTCAGACAGGTTTCGCTGTGTCTATGTGTCTGTGCGTGTGTGTATGCACCATATGGAGAACAAATTAGACACGGCACAAATCATTAGACAGTCTAGTGTGTTGAACAGGTCTGGCCTTGGATGCTTCCCCAGCTGTGGGATTTGAACAATGCTGAGAGGAACTGTCCACACTTGCCAGGAGTGTACGACTGTCGTGTGAAGGAAGGATGTTCTGTTCAGCGTTTTACAAATGGAAAGGAACACATCTTTTACTTTAACCTCTGTCATCCTTAATATATCGACAAGCAAAGCCTGAAAAAAAACGTCTTAATAATTTTCTGCCTTAAATAATTTCTGTCTTCCCATGGAAACATATACCAAAATAGGACATTAGGCAAGAATTTGTGAATGAGAAAGTTCAAACAGCCAATAGTGCACATCCCACGCAGCAGCTCCGGACATCATCCTGTGCTTTCATCCACAAACCACGACTCAGCTTCAACCTTTTTACCATTACAGAGCTAAAAACTATCTTCCTAAAGAAAAATTTAGACTGACGCTGTCGCAATTCAAACCTATTTCAGGACAAAACTGCAGTGAAGTGGGATGACTCACACCAAAAAAGCCTGTCAGAAATATCACTGAGAATAGTCAAAGAACGTGACGTAGAAATGGAAAAAGCGAGAACAACAGAAGCAGAGTGGGCGTAAAAATATACTGAGGTGAAGAGAGGAAATCACATTTTTCAGTATGACGAGAAGAAAAAGAACAAACATGCCTCATCAAACCCACTGAGATCAATATTATATTTAATATACATACATGCGAGTGTGTAAGATATGAAGTGACGTGTGTATGTTGCTCATTGTGATGAGAGCATCTCATCTCGAATCTTTGAGGTCACTCTCAGCCAACTTCAGCTCCCTTATCTCCTCTCGATGAAAACAACGTTCTCTTTAAACATAATTCGCTAAACACAAAGTATGAAAATCACAGAAACGCGTATTACCCGACTCCTCCCAAAGATAACAAATTTTACACACAAAAAAAGGAGAAAATGAATTCTTGTACCGGTAGTCTCTGCTGGTCACCTGAGAACTCCACAGTGACCACGACACTTTGCCAAGTCAAGAAATGTTTTACACTATGATTTTGTACAGATTAAACAAAATGTGTTAATTTGTGATCTTTAGAGGGATTGTAGGTTGATTTTATTACTTCTGGACAAGGCTGGTGCTAAGCAACAGGGCTGCTGGCAATAGCAAAAAAAAGAAGAAGAAAAAAGCTGTGTGTGTGTGTGTGTGTGTGTGTGTGTGTGTGTGTGTGTTCTGAGTTTCAGCTAGAGTACTTCATCTGCTCTTTTGTTGGGTAGCTAAAAAGTCAAGTGTCAAGTTTAAAGTTGTCTGGATGAGCAGGTCTCATATTTTGGTTATAGTTTCCTTTTCCTATTGTGTTCCTTTGAACAACTCTCTGCTCACAAACAGTGAAAGAGAGCAGAGGGGAGGAGAGAACCATAAATGGCAGCAAAAGGCCCAATGTCCTATTTCACACAGCTATGTTTTGATCAGACTCTGCACTAGAATTTACATTGTAAACAAGAGAAGTTTTAATCTCATCAACTCTCTGTCAGAAGTTCAAGAACCAATAAAACGACAATTAAAACAAGAATAAGCAGATGGGACTTTGTTTCCAGCATGAAAGATTTTGGTGAACCATAGCAAGTCTCACAGTGGCTAGTATGCAGCTGCCTAGCTTACTGTGGTGAAGCTATGATAATGCTAGATAGATTAGAACTGGTTTGTTAGCCAAGATTAGTGGGCCAAGACTCTCAAGGGGCTGATTGTTGGCGCCAGACAAATGAACTTAATCAAAAACCTGTAGCAAAAAAAAGACATTAGTTGCTGTAACTAGGGCAACATCAAGACGGCAGAGTTAGCGTCCCAAACACAACACGTACAATAGGTTTGTTATACATACAGTAGAAGATACCTCCATAGCTCACTGAGGGCCACTGCCTAATATCATCTGTTGTAGAGTTATACGTTTGATCTGTGACATCGCAAATGATTCCACACCCCTTAGACTTCACAACGATGACATCGCCTCTGATAACATAGTTTTTATAAATAAACCTTCACCGACTGTGACTTTTACTTTTGCTGATGTTAACATGTCTGTAATGGAAGGTACAAAAATATTTCACAAACACAATTAAGCTTTAAATGGGACACAAAGCGAAAAAAGGAAAAAAAAAAAACTTGTCTAGACTTTTATTTCAAATGGAAATCAACACAAAGGAGTTCCAAGGCTGGAACAACAAATGACAAAAATAATGAATTCACTTCTCATTTCTTCAGGCTGGTCTTAGAATGAATTTCAATCAGCTTCTCGAACTGCAATGCATGCCGACATCCATAAGTGGAACTATTCTGAAATATGATCGTGACATATACCCACAAGGCAAGCGGACCCAAAACTGGTCTCCCCTCTCAGCCAATCTAACCTTTGGTCTGAAATAAGTCCCACATGTGCACCTTTAGCAGGAGCATGACCCTATTAACCTCAAACAAGGCCTGTGTTAGGTTGTGCTAATGACAATCCCCACCCCACTCCCTCCTAACTTGTCTGGCTCATGATGGCTGACTGACAGTCATGCTCTGCACACACAAACAAACACACCTCATTACTGGGCATGGGGACACAAACACACACTGGACCTGTGGAGGCTGGTTATGTGTTGATAAGGAGGAGGTCAAACAACAGATGGCGGCCTGAGGATTAGTCCAACTCTGTCACAGTCAACTTCTAGTTAAACACAGTGGAAGCAAACGCACACACACGCACACACACACGCACACACACACACACACACACACACACACACACACACACACGCCTAAACTGCTCAATTTTTTGTTGCCAAATGCTAAACTGCTAAATGTTTAAGTAGATTTAAATAAAGTAGAGTTAAGATGATTCCCCATGTCACACGAGGCCAGGGGCCGTAACACTGTTAAACTGTTACTATTCAATTCAGTTTTATTTATAGTGTCAAATCACAACAGTAGTTGCCTTAAGGCACTTTCTATGGCAAGGTAAAGACCCTAGAATAATACAGTGGGAAGGAAAAACTCCTTTTTAACAGGAAGAGACCTCTAGCAGAACCAGGCTTGGGGATGGGCAGCCAACTGCCGTCCCCAAATTTTTGTGGACTAACGGGAAAATACAGCAAAATACTATTTTTTTTAATTTCAAAATACTTTCTTCTAGTTTTGCAGATGCCTGATGTGCCTCTCCTTCCAAAAACTTAGAAAAAACCCAGATGTGGAAGAAAACTTCCCACAGTAAGAGCACAGTCTCACACAGCGAAAGTGATAAATGAAGAAAGATGAGTTCCATTTAATCAGCACCACAAAGCGTTCTGGGAAATGAAATGAATTTGACATTTGTTGTTATAAATCTATCCATTTCTGGTATTATGCAACTATGAAGGGTGCTGACTAAAAGCTGAGCACTGTTAAAACAACCCAATGTGGCACAGATGTGGCTGCTAAAGAAAAAACACCATTTCACTGATTATGAAACTAACACTTCCAAGAAACAGCGTAGTCAGAAGCCCCTGACAGCACAAGTGATGCTCGACACGACGTGTGCAGGCAATGATGTCTTTCTTGTTGTGCAACAATGACTGTAAACTCTTAAGGCCAAGTATGCTCATGCTCCAGAGGCCCCGCCAAATCCACCAAGTGCTCTGTCGATGCTTCGCATCTGTCAGGCAGCTATCATTAAAGTGACTTCCACTTTCACTGAGGCTTGTGAAACTCACTATCAGCCAAAATTATGGCTGCAGTTTGATTTAAAGCTTGGAATCACCAGACAGTATTATTTCAACCCTGCTTCTTTTTAGTGACATGCATTTTATGACATGCTGAGTTTTGCTGTAACATATATTGCGATTTATCCCCTTGAGTTGTTCTCATGGACCAAGAGTCATTCAGACTGATGGCAGCATGTTGCCAATTGGTCTGCATTTCATTCATTTATCTGCAAATGTTCCACAGTCTCTCTGAGAGTGACTGCAGTCAGTCCAAGTCAACCTACCTGCAAGCAGTTGCAGCCCATCTTCTATCAGGCGAATGTGCAACGGCTTTCCGATCAAAGTGGTCACGAGTATTGCAACTTGGTCCTATGCTGTATCAGTTTTTTCCCCCCACCGCTAGTTTGCATTGAAGTGACGGCCATTTCTACAGAAACTGCCCATCTGCTCTTACTTTAAAGGGAAACCTCCATTTCCAGTTTGCATCACACCTTTTCCAGTTGCACTGCTGCTTAGTTAGTAGTTAGTATTTGCAGACAACCGTGAAAAACTACAGGCAGCTGTGGCAATCAGCTAGCAACCAAAGCAGTCACGGGAACGTTTATTGCCCAGAAACCACTGGGAACCTGACAACCAGTTGGGAAACACACATTTCTCTTTAGCAACCAGTGATCGTATCACATCCAATACAACAGACAACTCTCAATGTGCGCATGACATCATGTGAGAAACCTCAATAAATAAAGTGTTTCAGACACACTAAAAAAATAAATAAAATCGTCTTCACCTGTTATGACCTGCTGGAGCTCGCAGGTGTCAGCTAACTAAAATCTGATTGTTGCACCAGGCAGGCAGTGAGGTAAGAGCAAACGAAACGTGTATGGCTCTGTGCGTGTGTGTCCAGTGTAGGTTATGTTTGCCCCATCCACACACCCTTCTGTTGTCCTACATCATTAATCAGGCTCAACAGGGGGGATTGTCTCTTTGCTAATAACATGCATCTCTAGCTCCTAAGATAACCTAAATGAGTCTTCTTACACACACCCTCCCAAAACAGTTACAGCAGGAAAAGCTCCGTCACTCAGTTGCACACACAAAAAGAAGTTGAATTTGAAGATACTTAACCAATTAGTTGATTTTCTACTTATTCTGTTAACACATAAATAAATGAGTTGGACTGATCTTCTTAAACATGCAAATTCTGTCAAAAAAGCAAAATATTTATTTATATATTTTTACTTTTTTAAGAAAGAACTATCCAATAACCTATGATAGTCATATTTAGTCGGTTATTCTGATTGAATAGTGAGATTGCTTATTACTGCGCCCGCAGTATGTGATGCATCTCTATTGATCCAATCTAATGCGTCCAATAATTTTACAAATAACTGTCACGCACTCAGATTTTAAACAGAAATATAAGCAACTTGCGAGCAAACACAGTGGAATGCTAATGTGCCAAAAGTTCACAAACAAGACTCAAAGAAATGCACACTCACATCAACCAGTCTTCTTGTGCTTGAGATTCATTATTCAGGGACTTTTCAAGCACAGCTTGTCTGAGTTAGAGCATCTGGAACTCAAACAGGCCAGACGTGGAGCTGAAACTGTGCGAACAGTCCTCTCCAGCCTGTCTAAAGTACCTTTAACTCCATCTTCATGCAACCACAAATAGCAAGACGTACCTGCTTACCTAAAGGAAGAGAGAGGCACAAATAGAAAGGCAATCTGACACTCTGGCACCCTAACAAAGCTGACTTTTTAAAATTTACTTCATACTCCATCCATCAATTCACTTCAGCTTATCCTTTTCAGAGTCACGGGGGGCACTGGGTACACCCTGGACAGGTCGCCAGTCTGTCGCAGGGCTAACACATATACACAGACAACCAGTCGCACTCATATTCACTCCAATTTAGAGTTTCCAATTAACCTAACCCCACTAACTGCATGTCTTTGAACTGTGGAAGGAAGCCAGAGTACCCGGGGAGAACCCACGCAAACACAGGAAGAACATCGAAAGACCCTGGCGTGATGGTGGAATTGAACTCAGGACGTTGCTGTGAGGCAACAGTGCTAACCACTGTGCCACTGTGCTGCCCTTACTTTATACTTTTTACTTTATATAGGGCTTCCTGACCAATCCTGACCAATGTCTATGCACATTAAGCATTTTACCTGACATCCACAGGTAACCTGACATGCTTGTCTTTGCTCTGTTGGAGGAAGACAGGGCATCCGGAGGAGACCCATGTAGACACAGGTGGAACATGCAACATAATAGTAATTAATAGAGATAAAACCCCCCTCCATACACACACAGCCAGACACACACGCCTAATTAAATGGCCTTTGGTTTTATTCTCACGCGACACACCGACTTTGTGGTTTTTTTGGGGTGGTTTTTTTTGTAAAGACACCAATTTGGTCTCCTGTTGCTTTCCATTCCAGCTTGAACTGTAGTCAGAATGGAACATGAGATTTCAGCTGAACACCATCTGGCATAGACGGAGACACGCTTCCTGGCTCAGGTGTCAAGCTATTAAATATTACAAGCTTAAAGTCTGTACAGTCCATTCTTCGTATGGCTGGGAGCGCGAGCAGGCACGTGTGGCGGTGCTAACGAGAAAAAAACCAAACAAAACAAAACACAGGTGCACAGAGTTCTGCGTGGGCTACACAATCTAAGACATCCCTCGAGTTAAACAGAGTGTCTGGCATTTAGCACCTGCTCTCTCTCACACACACAGTACCACCCCACTTAGATGTGTCTTTCTAAACATACACACACCTGCGCACACTGTTTGCAGTCGACCTGTTTGGGGAATCAAATATCAATTAAGGGAATACGGGGGAAGAAAGAAGCTTCCTATTACCGCCTCCGATAAACATCAAGCATTCACACACACACATTAAAAAAGAAAAATTTTAAGCAATTTTTAAAAGGACCAAAAACAGGTGAAAAGAGGTGACAAACCAGACCTGGAAACAACTGTGGCGTCACTACACAAACTCGTCACAGATGCAGATCAAACACAGGCTCATAAAAGGCTATGGAAATGGTCTTAGAATACATTAAAAGATAAACAAACAAATAAAGTCGAGAGTCTCATAAGCCAACCAGATGGAAGATAAAATGTGCCATTTAAAAAAAAAAAAAATACACACAGGCTAAGGCAGTGTGAGCTTTGTTCCCACATGACAGGAGACAGGACTTTCCATACACTGCGGGTTATCCAATCTGTCTCCCTCCTGTTTCACCACCAGCGCTCCAGGCAAACAATTTACATTTTACTCTCAATGTGCTTGCACGCCGTTCATTATATCGCCATTAGTTTCTGCTCAGCGAGGACATTAAAGCCGCTGTAATGAGGAAGAAGAAGTTTGGCTTAAACAGATAAATAAATAAACACATAGATAAATAAAGGGGAGACGGGGAATGGTCTCGTCAGAATCAAACGAGAAACAAATTACACCCCAAGACCACTTATAAATATTGGAGTCTTTGATCCCCACACCAAATGAGCGATTCAGTCTGTGGGGGAAATGATGAGTGTGTGTGTGTGATGTGTGTGTGCCACAGGCAACATAATGTTAGAGGGGGGTTGAATTCAGGCAAAGTTAAGCTCATTGTTTAAGAATGCAGAGATATACAGCGCACATCACAGCCTTTCTGACAAAGCAAGGCCAGTCAGCTTTACCGGCCTAAACTGCTGACTCTCTGTGAACGTGTAATCTGATGATGCCATGCTGGAGAGAGATGTAAGAAGCTTTGACGCTGCTCACAGTGCATGTTAGCTTTCGCCTCCAGGTTCCTATTGAGTCAAGAAAATACAGTAGACTACCTGCACTAATATATTGCAGTAATACTTGGTAACTTTTGATGCTATAAATTCCTGACCAACTTTCAGTTGAATAAAATGTGCAACTGACTCGTGTGCAGACAACTTGGACCCCTGCAGATGAGTCTCTATGGCAATTGTGTCTGGATAGAAGTTCAAAAGAAAGTTCTAAGTCTTTAGCTAAATGGATTACAGCCCAAACTGTTGCTTTCTTTCCCTTCCTGATATCCATTATTCTCATTAAGCACAGCTCATGTATTACTCCACCGTGGTTACCTCCAGTGCCAGCTTTAATCATAGCAATGGCATAGCTAAAATTATACACTTTGCGGTACAAAGTTGCTAACAACTGAACCCAGACACACACACACACACACACACACACACACACACACACACACACACACACTTTTGGAACTTTGCCTTTGTAGCCATTATTCCAAGTATCACTTGATAGTTGTATATTTCTATTCAAAATGTGTGATAATACTTTCAAATTGAAATTGACATGCAGAATGCTGAGCTTTTGGAATTAAAGGTCTGATCTAGACCCTGTAAATGCTGCAATAGTAAGACATGTTTAATGAAGGCAACTAGCTAGCGCATGGTTGAAACTGAGATATGGCCAGCTGTTATCAGTTTCAAGCTAATGACATGTTCTTAAAATCTTTAACAATACATAATGGAGAAAATGAGTAATGCACAACTTTACAGAAGGTTAATTTACTTCACGAGACTCTGCACAGCTAGAAAAGGGCAACAGGCAATATGGCAGTGTCTCAATGCACTTTGGAAAGAAAAAAGAAAACATGTCTACAGTACATTACTGAAACAAGCAAGCTACTTTTACTACAGTGCCATCTGTAGCATGGATGCTGTACTGAACCAATCTTGTAAGACATGCAAGCCTTTGGACAGACCATAATGGAAGTTCAACAGTAAAAATGAATAGGTAGTTGTGCATTTTATAACAAAGAGACATGTTTTTTTATCCTGTAATTTATCTGAACACTGGCTCAAATAAATTTGGACCCACAGTCCCTCCATACCTGCAGGCCAAGGATCTTTGATGGAAATAAGACTACTTGTGGTCTGAGCCTTGTGGAAGCTATCAGGCACCATCGTGCCTGTCTGTCTGCACTCTGGTTGGTCTGAGATGTGCCCTGTGGTGTGGGAAAACCCCAGCTTGGTGGATTAGATGAGAGAAAAGGGGATTTGCTGGTTAAAAGCTGACCTCTGACATGCATACAACAGCCTTTTGATTCAGCACATCAGCTCATTCTGTTTTCCGCCTCTGGACTTTGCAGTCATACTGTCACATTCACTGTCAAGTCTTAACAGGATAACATGGGTTTATTATGTGACAGGAGGCAGTTGGGGCTGTGCAGACTGTCTAAGTGTTACAGCACATTACTTTGCATACACTGGACTGACACTAAAACCGCAACACTATTCATGGAGAGAGTCAAAGGTGAGTCTGCGGGCACTTCTTCTGATCACATTTGCAGGTGCATATTTGGCTTTTATTTTTATAAAACCTATTTGGCCATGCATGTTTCCAGTGTTGGATATCCTAATCACAGTCAAAGCTAATTTGAACTCTTTCAACATCACATTCAAAAATTGTTGGAGTCTGTGTGCTGGTCACAACTACAAGAGTATCAGGTTGAGAAATAAATCGCAAAGGGACTTTACAAGGGAAGGCTACATTGCTGGTGAGTTACTTGGCTCTCTGGTTTCACAAGATTTTCAAATATTACAAATACCTCCACAATTCAAGCACTCTTGGGGCCACACCACTCCACAAAAGTCTGTTTTTTATTCTTTTGATGCATCTGTTCCACATTTCATGGGTGGGAGTTAACCAAATGTCACTGGCAAAAGTTCTTGGTACTGATAACCTTAAATAACTTAGTTAAGGTAACCATTTAAAATGAGGGGCCAGTTTCATAGCGACTTTTCATCTTTGCAAACACATTGTAGCAACATTTGATTCAAAAAAAGAACAGAAAAATGAACTCTTCATGCTCTTCTTTGGGAGGTTTTTGAAACAGTATTCAGATTATGCTGCTTAACATTTCATTCAACTGTGACCAAGATCATACATCAGAAGAAACATTTTTTTAAACCCACTCAAAAAGTCTGACGTCAAATGAGCAACACTAGCCTCTTCATTTCCAGGTTTTTTCTTTCTCCCATGTCTGCTTACTGCCCATATTCACTGGTCCTCCTATTGTCTTACTGATAATACACAACTTATCTGGCTTGTTGTCAAGGCAGCAGCAAACTTGGAGCACATTCATCATTGCCTTGGCAACTGGTCAACCTGCACAAATAAACTCGGTCAGATGAGTGATAAAGATTGCTGGAGAAGAGAAAAAGAATGAGTCTAACCTTCAAATATGCAGACCTCTTGGCGGTTAAGCTGGAGCAATGGAACCATTATTTTGCAAAATAAGGGTGATGATGGCCTCAATCATATCACAAAGATAACTTTGTCAGGTGTCTCCATTACCAGTTCTCATTTCTATCCATCTTAATCCAAGTGATTCAATGTCTTTGTCTTTCGTTAGTGCCCACGCCGTTTTTTTGCAACACACAGCCTTATAAGAGCACGTAAAGCTACTTCACATCCACATGTCTGAACTGGCTAAAACATGTACCATGCAAGTGAAATGCACTTAAATTCAACCTGAGTAATTTGTCACATATCATCAGCCTATCCGTTTACCTTTTCCAGATCATGTCTTTCCACTCCGTACCTAAACAGTAACACAAAGCATTTAAGAAAATAAACTTTGAAAATGTATAGGACAAGGTTAGGCTTGTTTCGCAGCTGCAGGATCCGGGCACTTTGCAATCAACAACGAACTTTTCTGTATACTAAAGTATAAAGAAAAGAGTCAGATGTGAGGAAGTCTGTCCGACAGCTTAAACTGAGCTGAAATTGGGTCATGCAAAAGGACAATGATCCTAATCACATTAGCATATGTTAAATAGCAAGGCTGAAAACGAAAATAATTAAAGTTTTGCAGTTGCCCAGTTAAACTCCAGATCTCAACCTAACTGAAATGCTGTGGTGAGGCCTTAAGAGAGCTGTGCATAAACAAATTCCTGCAAAACTCAATGAACAAGATTGTAAAGAAGAGTGGCCCAACGTTTCTCCACAACAATGTGAGATTGATAAAGTCATACAGAATAAGATCACTTTGTGTTATTGCTGCTAAAGGTGCTTCTACAAGCTACTGAATTATAGGGTGTATGTAGTTTTTTCACATACACCCTATAACTAACAACTAATTTTGGGCAAAAACAGACAAGCCAAAAAATTACAGCCACTCAAATACTGACTGTCTCTCTTATAACAGCAGCAGGGACACACAGTGACCTGGCAGCAGTGTGCTGGAACAAATCTAACATGGAAATTCCTCAGCTTAAAGCATCTGCTGCAAACACAACAAAGCACCTTTGGAGGTCCTGTAGAGTCCATGCCTTGACTGCTCAGAGGTACTCTTGTACTATCTGATGGACCAGGTAGTATCCTAGATGATCCAGATCCAAATATCTGAACTGGGGTTCTTATTAAAAAAAAAAAAAAACCACATACAAATAAATAAAACTAATAAGAATAATCAATAAATAGCCATCAGAATCTTAAATATAGTTATTGACACCAGTTTCTGACTAAAACACCATAGGAATGAATATGGACCTGCCAGCTACAGCAGAATGTCTCCAAACACTTTCTCAATACCAAAATGCCCCAAACATTTACAACCACAGCCATAAAAATAAAATGTTATCCATTTGCTGGTGTGTGTGAGTTCTAATGTTTCGGTGAGGCAGTGCTACTTCTGGCCTTTATCAGAGGTAGCTGGCCATGCCTCAGAGCTTTCTTCGACTTTTTTCTGCCCCCTCTCCATTCTGACTGCACTCAGATCAGTTGATAGATACCTGTACAGTTTGGCAATGAGAGCCAGCCTACTCTCTCATCCATGAAATATAGGCTTCACTTAAGAGCCTCTCTGCTATTAATACTCTCTCTCTCTCTCTCTCTCTCTCTCACACACACACACACACACACACACACACACACACACACACACACAGCTCTATGTGCACACACAAACACATAGGCTTAAGAAAACGCCAGATACACAACAGACAAAGTCCATGAACCAGCAGAACAGTAGCAGAGCATTACAGCTCATCCAGAATGCCTATTAGATTCAGCATTGACTCACGCAAACCTGCAAGCAGAACGAAGACGACACCTCGCCCACTCTTCAGATGACGACAAATTACAGAGAGAGAGAGACGTGGGAAGGGAAAAGAGAAAGATGAAGAGTGAAAGGGGTTTGGAGGAATAGAAGATAAAGGGTCAAAGCTGTGGTGATGTGTGCAATTCATCCAACACGTTAGAATTTCCTTTTTCAGTTAACAAACTTGGTCAAAGTGACGCATCGACATGGTCCAACCTCAGTCCTTTTTGATAGAGAGGTTATCCGGTTACTTTCTTGACTAATAGATGACACTCAATTCTCTTAGGTCCACATGCCACTTAAGCCAACCAATATTGAGGGGGCTGGCTGAATCAATAAACCAATCAAATAATTTAACACTGCAGAGTCATCAAGCTTCTGTTTTGCAATTTAGACAAATAAAGCTTTGTGTTCCACTGGGATTTTGGGGTCTGTAAAAAACAGGACAAGTAATTAAAGTAATGGGAATGTCAAAAGGAAACTGTCACCCTTTCCTAACGTATGAGTTTTCCCTAATAAAGTAATGATCCACACCACGCCAGTGTCTTCTAGTGCTGCAGGTGTGAAGCCTTGCTATTATGGAAAAACCTCTAATCTCTGATATTCCAGTTAACACATTAGTCAATGAGGATTTCAATTTGGATGAATCCATGTTGCACTTGTACAATGCTGTCCTCTGTTGGCTGCTAAAACAAAAACCCCCAAAACCAAGGAACAGTTTATCCCCTTCAAATCACCACAGCTGAGGAAGTATTCCAAAGACAAGAAATTGCTGTAGGATTGTGTGTTCAAATTGTGGTGTTAGCACAGCTCCTTAAGGCTTTTCCCTTCCACACCCAGCCCGAATGAGAACAGGTGGCTAGACGGTGAGAACTGAGGATTGGGGGGGGGGGGGGATAAAACAAGAGGAGAGAATCAAAGAAGGCTTTGAAGTGGAGCACTGTGTAAACCTCTGCAGCGGTCTGGCAGTCTTTAAACTGCAGAGATGAGGAGATGCATGAATGGAAGGATGCCGGGACAGAGAGGAGGCCACAAGATGAAGGGTTAATGAGCTGAGGTGAAGCAGTGATAAGTGGCACTGTGAGACAGAATGACTACAGGTGTATGAGCAGGAAACAAACAATGGAAACTATTAACTAGGGTAAGTATAAGCTAATTACCTTGCATTTCATTTTAGAGACAGAACAAGGTGACATAATACTACTGTTAATCTTTCATTTTCCATCAGTCTCATCTTCCCTGTCAGTCTAACCACCCACCTATTCCTGAACTGAGAAATCAGTTAACTGATGAACTGATAGCCAAAGAATTTGTTTGCATATATCAAAGGTTGCCACAGGATCAAATGCAAGTTTGTCATTGATTCCCATTCCACTTATTCTGTAGATATCCACACTGACTTGGATTAGTACCAAATATTGTACAGGCATAGCTGACAGATAGTTACACTTGTTGACCTGCTGGCTTTATTCTCAATGACAGTTCAAAGGCAGCTCAACACACAAGGCCTTTAAGGTATGGATCACGACCAGGGCAAACGTCAGGATGAATGAGCATGACTAGAATGTAAATCAAGGGGAGTTGCCAATGTTTGTTAATGTTGGAAAAGTTAAAGCTAGAGAGAGCTGAAGGCTTATCAGGATGTTGGGCCAAAAGCCAAACTTGTATATGGCAATTATCATAATGAGTTAATGTCATACCTCAGGAATAGACGGGGAATTGTTAAGAATTTGGAAACCTTTTGAAAAGAATTAACAAGATGACGGCATGAATTAAAAGACAATGGAGCCAATCAACCAGTAAACAAAGTGGATAATAGAGTTCAGGGTCTATTAGACATGTTTGCCCCCTGCTGGTCAGTTTATTTTCACCACATAAACAAGAAAACAATTTTAAAAAATGCTTTTTAGATCATATTGATATGTAGTATATGAATGTACTGGTCTTTACAGTTTTGCTTTTTAAGAATGTTGAAATTTAAAAAAAAAAAAAAGTTGTTAACCATTTTAAAATTGTTAATAAGTTGTTATATGACATTTCTTACACACACACACACAACTACAGTGATTATATAATATATTATATTAAACTATTTGAAACTTGGCATGTGAATGATGTAAACTGAAGTTCTTTAGCCATTGAATCTACTTTTGCTTGTGTGTAGTCTGTCAGTAAACGACTACAGCTCTAATGACAGAGAATTACAAAAGCCAATTACGCAAGCACAGAGTTTAGAAACCCAACACCTCTCAGGGGGTCCTGTTACACTTCCAGAACCCACCTGGTGGATGATATGACACCGCCTGCTGTTGTGACCTACATCCATCCTTCTCTTAGGCATAAAATTGATCTGTTGGTGAATGCACCACAAGCTGCATCTAAACCAGATGTGAGGCTCCGGCCTCACAGATTTTACAAATGAGTCCCAAACCAAATGAAAAAAAAAAAAAATCCAGTGTAATGCCAGTCCATCACAGTAGATGAGATCAGTCGATGTTATTGTGTCGGAAAAAAGAAGTAATAAACGTGTTCGTGTATTTTCTGCAACAATGTGCACAATCAGTATTACAAAGCAGGGATTATGTTAGAATCGTTTCAAACAAACATTCCTTTACCCATGCTTATCATTAAAATCCCCAAATGCAAAAGGGAAGGCATAGTACAGGAATTTTGCTCAAGTCTATAATCTCAACCTGGCTGTTCAATTTTGATTCAAGGATATCATTGGAATTCAACAGGCAACCACCAGCCCTGCAGGAAATCAGCCGGCGACATGCGTAGGCCATCCTCATTTCCGTGACCAACATACGTAATCCCCATCTAGATCAGCCTGTTACAGTCAATTATGGGGTGTAAGAGGAATATGAGGAGAAATGGCAGGGGGAAAGGAGCGAGGGACAAAGCCAGCAGTTAATGAAAGCAGAGATATAGGAAGGGTTGACTTTAGCCCAACACGGTCCGAAAACCCAAAGGTCAAACTATGATTGATATCACGCAGTCAAAGCTCCCCAGGCTTGCATTATCTGTAAACATCAGGCAGAGAGCCAAAGTTCCTGCAGGTCTGTCAAAATAAAACCCCTTCAAAATAAACCTCCAAAGGGCAGAAACAAAACATGCCATTCACACATTAAAAAGCCAAGTTTATTAGTAAAGTATTTCGCTTCCTGACCCATATGAATGCTATTAAGAGACGCTGCTGACGCATTCTGCATCCAAACAAGCCCTGAAAAGGAGAAAACACAGCAGGTCAGGGACTGTTTTCATCCCTGGAAACTATCAAGCAAAGATGCTTACCATCTACATGCCAATACACTGACACAGCTTTGGTGATAAATCTAAAGTTTCCATTATCTGGCACTGGCCACCACTGGCTTCCTTCTCCCTTCCCCCTCACCTAAAACTAAGTCTTCTTCAGTGCTATAACAGCCAGAACCCATTCAAATGGCCGGGCACCCTGACAGTTTTATTTGCCAGATCGTCTTGTTAACACAGCGAATTGAGGGGCCCAGGCTGTGTTATGCAGATCACACCAGGTTACCGAGGGGACAGACGTCAGCAAGCCATTCAGGGCCGGGTTAAAACTCAACCGTGATCCCTCTTATTCTCCTGCAAACATCATCTCTCCTCCTTCCTCTGTCCTTTTCTGCTTCTCTCTTTATCTCCTCAGAACCGCTTTTAGCCAGCTGAAGTTTCAGCCAAAGCATCGCTGCACACAAGGGCAGGCTTTGTCCAGCGCCAGTCAGCTCTGGCAAAACCTGAACTAAACCTACTGCCTTAAATTAAGTTTTATGTTGTGCTGCTGGACAGAGGAAATGAAAAACTGCTAATGGCAAGATCTCATTGGATTTGCAGTCTGATTCATGCCTGGACTGACTCAAGGCTTCAAAAACAGGTTAAGTGTAATTTTTCAGGTGTGAAAACACACTGGCGTCACGCAGAAGAGTCATGTGATCCGGCGGGTCAGACAGCACGTTCACACTCAGGGTTAATGTTAATAAGGCTGGTAATGAGTCTCATTAGTACAACGAAAATCAATCAAGCCAAAGGCAAGTATGAATAATTTAGCAGGAACATGTTGAGCGAAGAGAATCTGCTCCTATCACTAACCTACCCAGAGCAGCCAACTTGGCTTACTCGGTTACACATGCACACTAACACACAAGCAGCCAGCAAACCGAAACTCTTTCATGTGTCCATTTTGTATCCACATCAGGACAGCAACCTCAAAGATCCCAAAAGATGTTTAGATGTCCTGGATCTTCCACTGTACCTTTAACATTACGTAGACCGGAACCATTCGGTTTACTTTGGTCTGTCTATGTTTTTATTTTTGTACACAGGTCTCTCCAGAAAAAGAGCTCTCAATCTCAGTGAGATAAATGAAGGATTTATCAATAATAATAATTAGAATAATTATTTGAGTGACGCATTTGAGTAAAACAACAGCTATAGCATATTTTTAAAGGGATTGTCTCCTCACTTTAGCACGAATAGGTAATTTCTAAAAACACTCACTTTTATAAGCCAATCTAAAACTAAACCAGGCTTAGCTTTGTGGAAATCTCAGAGATTTAACTAGACCCCTTACTCCACTGAAATTTTTAACAGGACCTACTCCTGTTAATATTCTTATAAAAAACATATCCCAATATTTCAGACTGTATTTGGCAAAGATAATAATCAGAGGGGGCATTTACCCTCAGATTTAGAATGGTATTTTTTGCTACTTAATCAAATAGCAAATGACACAATAGAAGATCAAGGGATAGAAGATTAAATGGCAAAGAAAACGTCAATGCTGAAATTCTCTTTTCAAATACATACATTTATCAGGGTTTTAAATTTATAGTAAGAAATTTGGCAGCAACACAAAGAGAGCAACCACCTGAAATCCCAATAACTCCCAAGACTAATCCTAAATTATCCCAGATAGGAAATCAAGCTCATCATCAAATTTAAATTCAGCTTAAAGAAAAGACTAAGAGTAGTACAACAGTGTTTTAAGTTGAGTCCATCAGCAAAGCGTGTCACGGCAGATCATCCAGTAGGGTGGATACTACCACATAATCTATTACAAATGTGTGTTGCTTTTGTCAAACAGCTACTGTGACCAGAGCACACAGTAAGTGTACACACATGCACGCACACATTTCCCCCCTTCTCATTCCTATCTCTGACCCAAGGGTCACTTTAAGTCCACTGCATTGCAAAACATTACAACTACGCCTAAAAAAAAAGGATAATCATTTTTTTTAAAGCATGAAAACCCATTAAGTTTGACCTGGTATGGAAGTAGGACATTCCTGAAGAAGTCACCCTGTCTTTTTCTCTGTTTTGCCTCAGACACAAAGACTTGCTGGAGCAATAAAACAGCCTTTTGCCTCAGCACACAGTCGTGTTCCTGCAGGCAGTCTGTGTCCACTGACTTTTTATTCCAGCTTGGTGGGAGTAGAGGGTGGGGGGTGGGGGGGTTGACTTTTTATTGTGGGACTGCACAGACGAGCAATTAAAGGCTGCATTCCTGAGGCTGCCGTTGCCTCTGTATAGTTACCGGCAAAGGAGACTGGATGGTCTTTATGGCTCAGAAACTCCCAGCCTATTGTGGATTCCTACCAGACAGACAAAACGCTTCATAAATCCATGCTCTCTGAATGAAATGTCTCCGACCCAGCTGACTTTTGTTTTGCCAAAACACCGCGGTGAATTATAACGTCTTTTTGATGCGTTCTACATCTGTGAGAAAAATGCTACTAAAATAGTTCTAACATGCTGCAGAACACGGTCATGCTTTATAGGCTGCACAGGTGTAAAAACACAAACTTCTCAGTGAAGTTATAGTTTGGGACTCTTCTCCATGTAAGCCTTACTAGGGGGCGGGGTCAGGCATTTTCCAATGCTCCCAGCATCTCCACAGTTGCACAAGCATAGTCACCGGCATTCACTCTAACCCAATCCTCCCGTACTCCACAGCAGGATTACGTCTTCCAACAATATGCAGTTTGTTTCGCCGCATAAGCACATTTATACCCTCACAGTTGTGACAGCGTGACTGCAGAAGCAGCAGGCTTGAATCCTTCCTGCTGCATGAATGGTCTCTACTGTAAAACTATTATCCTGGAGCACACAGGGGCACAACAATTGTTTCCTCACAGTATGATGCATGGCTGACTCTATTCAACAGCCCAAGAATTTGGAAGAGTTCTTGAAGAAGAAATCGCAGTGTTAAGAACGGCTGCTTTACCAATCTGGGTGCAGGAGCACGGCAAATGACTCCTGCTTTAACGCTTTTCAGTGAATGCATGAATTCAATGACTTGTAAAGATGTAAAAAACAAAAGAAACATTGGACCTTCCCCCATCACTGATGTGATATGGATCGCTCACCCATCTGGGTGAACAAGTGCTGTACCTCCATTTGTGCAGGGCAAAGCCAGGACACTGCTCTCCACAGGTGACACAGGGCTGCCCTCTCTGAGTCTCATCTACAGGGTTCTGCTTGGAACAGAAAGAAGCACAGGTCACAATAGCAGGTCCCCTAAACTCCTCACTGCATGGGGCTTTAAATGACTGTCATTAATTAGCTGGTAATTTAGAGTATTTACATAACGCATTGCACGGATTGCATTTTCAAAGTGTAACACTACTTTAAATGACGTCCTTAATATGACTTAAAAACACATTGGGGGGGGGGGGGGGGTATTTGTAATGGAAATAAGTGTGTGCGCTTCAGAATTTGCTCAGAAAACAGCTGTGCGCAACAGAAAACATCATCATGCTGACTGTGCTGTTGTGTCACATCTCGAGTTACATATCTCAGCAGCTCAGATTATACTGGATCTCCTTAGCAACAGGGCAGAGCAGATACAGAGAAGAAAAACGCACAACAAACACGAGCATACCGCGTGCAGTGGGAGCTGAGGCAGCGCTATGGAAACCATCAAACCTCTACTAACTTTATCCTGCCAACTTACCGATCTGCTGGGATCTCTTCTCTTGGAGCTGCGACTGAACATGACCGCTTGAACCCAGAAGAGCAGATGTACAGTCGTGCGCTATAGAGACAAACTGAGCACAGAGGAAACTCCGGATTAAAAAATAACAATAATAATAATTTAAAAAAAAATACCTCTAAAGATTTGTCTAAAAGTGCGCAGAGGGCTGGCGGCTGTCCTGCCCTATTAACCTCCTTCATTAATGAATGAAGCCTCACTGTTCCGGGTAACAGCTCCACCCTGTTTATCCACAGCCAATGGAAATCTGGCAGTGTGTGTGTGTGGTGTGTGTGTGGGGGGGGGGGGTTCTATTAGAAAAAAAAGAAATAAAGAAAACATATAGGTTATTACAAAATTTGGTTGAAAGTGGTGATTAATTTATTTATTTGTTGTGTTTTACTTGTTTAAAAGCTAAAAGCAAACTTGGGCTCATAGAGAGAGAGATGTCCACTAATTACGAGCACACGAAGCACACGAAGCAAATAACAGAATTATCACTGAGGAAATACATTGTTGATGTGTTTAAGGCTGTTTTCACATGTTCCTGTTTCTTGTTTTTCCTCTATTAGAATTAATTGATGATAGCCCTTTGGTCCAAAAAGGAAAAAGAAAAAAGCGAGAAAATAATGCAGTCTTTCTTTTACTTTACCACAAACTTGCACTGAGCCCTCCTGGGTGCTTTCCTCTCTTTGGTCTGACAGCGTTGACTCTCCAACAATCGCCTTCCATTTATCACCAGAGAAAAGGCTTTTTAACATCAGTGTAAGACTGATCTGACTCACAGGCAGCTTTTATGCTGCTCTGACAGCCAACTTAAAGTTCAAGGATGAAACAGTAATGTGTGATGGTTGCTGTGCACCGTTTTGGTCGTTTATATTAGACGTAATTAGGTTTCTTTTTCTTTTTCTTTTTTTTCTTTTTAAATGAAGTGGTAAGATTGCACAAATGTCACTGCTGCCTAATACAGCTCCACGGTCAGTTTAGAGACTTGCAGTCGTACTGCTGCTGTGCACAGCTTAAGAAAAGGAGGATGAATTTTGACATCTGTCTAGACTGTTTGAGAAAGCGTCTGTTGTCAGATAGGGTTATGGCTGATAAGAACGAAAACAGACAACCCTGCAGGTGTTGTTTCCTTTAAAGAGGATGAAACAAGGGCCAGACAGACAAACTGGGAGATGTCTGCGTGTCTCAAGGACAGAATCACAACCTTGAGATAATCAGATGTAGCAATGGATGAAGGCAAAAAGCATCAATAGTCGAATGATGGCAGTGTGAAAGAATAACAGAGAAACAGGAAAATGAATCCACATTTGCTCACAAAACAGACAAGTACCCTTCCAGATTCAGGTTAGCTCACCTTTGCTCGGGGTCATCATTTGAATGACCTTTTAGCTACATGAAATTCTTCACAGTGTTTTGTTGCCTGAGCGCATGGGAAAGAAAATGTGTGATTCTTTGATTGTGATTCTTCATTGTTGCATACAGTAGAGTGCAAAGGCCTTGAGCCATCTTTCATTTCTTTATATTGCATAAGGAAAATGGGAAATGGGTGCAATGATTTATTGAAACATCTGCAAATATGAAGACCCTTATGAAGAGAATATTGAGGGAACAGTTTACCCTGCCCGGGATAGGGTTACCGGGGCCCCGCCCTGGAGCCAGGCCCGGGGAGGGTGCCCGAGGGCGAGCGTCTGGTGGCCGGGCCTTAGTCCATGGGGCCCGGCCGGGCACAGCCCGAAGAGGAGACATGGGCCCATCCTCCCGCAGGCCCACCACCCGCAGGAGGCGCCATAGGGGTCGGGTGCATTGTGTGCTGGGCGGCGGCCAGGAGCGGAGGCCCTGGCGGACTGATCCCCGGCTGCCAAGACTGGCAATAGGGACATGGAATGTCACCTCTCTGGTGGGGAAGGAGCCTGAGTTAGTGCGTGAGGTTGAGAGGTACCGGCTAGATATAGTCGGGCTCACCTCTACGCATGGCTTGGGCTCTGGAACCAGTCTCCTGGAGAGGGGCTGGACTCTGTCTCAGTCTGGAGTTGCCCCTGGTGAGAGGCGGCGGGCTGGGGTGGGTATTCTAATATCCCCTCGGCTTGCTGCCGGTACGTTGGGGTTTTTCCCGGTGGATGAGAGGGTTTGTTCCCTGCGCCTTAGGGTCGGGGAACGGGTCCTGACTGTCATCTGCGCTTATGCGCCGAGTGGCAGTTCAGAGTACCCAGCCTTCTTAGAGTCCCTGGGGGGGTGCCGGAAGGTGCCCCATCTGGAGACTCTGTTGTCCTGCTGGGAGACTTCAATGCTCACGTGGGTAACAACAGCGAGACCTGGAGGGGCGTGATTGGGAGGAACGGCCTCCCTGATCTGAATCCGAGCGGTGTTTTGTTATTGGACTTCTGTGCAAATCACAGTTTGGCCATAACAAACACCTTGTTCAAACATAAGAGTGTCCATAAGTGCACGTGGCACCAGGATGCTCTAGGCCGCAGGTCGATGATCGATTTTGTAATCGTATCACCAGACCTGCGACCATATGTTCTGGACACTCGGGTAAAGAGAGGGGCTGAGCTGTCAACTGATCACCACCTGGTGGTGAGTTGGATCAGGTGGCGGGGGAGGACGCTGGACAGACCCGGTGCACCTAAACGTGTAGTGAGGGTGTGCTGGGAACGTCTAGCAGAGGCCCCAGTCCGCGAGATCTTCAACGCACACCTCCGGCAGAGCTTCAACAGCATTCCGAGGGAGACTGGGGACATTGAGTCCGAATGGACCATGTTCAGCGTCTCCATCGCCGAAGCTGCTGCATTGAGCTGCGGCCGCAAGGTGGTTGGTGCCTGCCGTGGTGGTAATCCCTGAACCAAACGGTGGACACCAGAGGTGAAGGGAGCCACCAGGATGTAGAAGGAGTCCTGTCGGGCTTGGTTAGCCTGTGGGACTCTGGAGGCAGCCGACAGGTATCGACAGGCCAAGCGGAATGCAGCTCGGGCAGTGGCTGAAGCAAAAACTCGGGTGTGGGAGGAGTTCGGAGAGGCCATGGAAAAAGACTTTCGGACTGCCTCGAAGAGATTCTGGCAAACCGTCAGGCGTCTCAGGAGGGGAAAGCGGTGCTCTACCTGCACTGTGTATAGTGCTGGCGGAGCGCTGCTGACGTCGACTGAGAAAATTGTCAGGCGGTGGAAGGAATACTTCGAGGACCTCCTTAATCCCACTGACACGACTTCCGAGGAGGAAGCAGAGTCTGGGGATGAGGGGAATGACCCGCCAATTTCCGGGGGCGAGGTCACTGAGGCAGTTAAACAACTCGTTGGTGGCAGAGCCCCTGGTGTTGATGAGGTCCGCCCCGAGTTCCTGAAGGCTCTGGACGTTGTAGGGCTGTCCTGGTTGACACGCCTCTACAATGTTGCGTGGAGATCAGGGGCAGTACCCCTGGATTGGCAGACCGGGGTGGTGGTCCCCATCTTTAAGAAGGGAGACCAGAGGGTGTGTTCCAACTACAGGGGGATCACACTCCTCAGCCTCCCTGGGAAAGTCTATGCCAGGGTGCTGGAAAGGAGAGTTCGTCCGCTAGTCGAACCTCGGATACAGGAGGAACAATGCGGTTTTCGTCCTGGTCGCGGAACACTGGACCAGCTCTTTATCCTCTCAAGGATACTTGAGGGTGCATGGGAGTTTGCCCAACCAGTCTACATGTGTTTTGTGGACTTGGAGAAGGCATTCGACCGTTTCCCTCGGGGTGTCCTGTGGGAGGTGTTGCGGGAGTATGGGGTGTCTGGCCCATTGCTACGGGCCATTCGATCCCTATACAACCGTTGCAAGAGTTTGGTTCGCATTGCCGGCAATAAGTCGGACTCGTTCCTGGTGGGTGATGGGCTTCGCCAGGGCTGCCCTTTGTCACTGGTTCTGTTCATAATTTTTATGGACAGGATTTCTAGGCGCAGCCAAGTGGCGGAGGGCTTTCGCTTCGGTGGCCTCAGAATCTCACCTCTGCTTTTTGCGGATGATGTGGTTCTGTTGGCTTCATCAGGTGAAGGCCTCCAGCTCGCACTGGAACAGTTCGCAGCCGAGTGTGAAGCAGCGGGAATGAGGATCAGCACCTCCAAATCTGAGGCCATGGTTCTCAGCCGGAAAAGGGTGGAGTGCCCACTCTGGGTCGGGGATGAGTTCCTGCCCCAAGTGGAGGAGTTCAAGTATCTCGGGGTCTTGTTCGCGAGTGATGGGAGAAGGGAGCCGGAGATCGTCAGACGGATTGGTGCTGCGGCTGCAGTGATGCGGACACTGCACCGGTCCGTCGTGGTGAAGAGGGAGCTGAGTGTAAAAGCGAAGCTCTCAATTTACCGGTCGATCTACGTCCCTACCCTCACCTATGGCCACGAGCTGTGGGTAGTGACCGAAAGAACGAGATCGCGGATACAAGCGGCAGAAATGAGCTTCCTCCGAAGGGTGGCTGGCCTCTCCCTTAGAGATAGGGTGAGAAGTTCGGCCATCCGGGAGGGGCTCCTGCTCCTCCACATCGAAAGGAGCCAGTTGAGGTGGTTCGGGCATCTGACAAGGATGCCTCCTGGGCGCCTCCTGGGTGAGGTGTTCCGGGCATGTCCCACCGGGAGGAGGCCCCGGGGCAGACCCAGGACACGCTGGAGAGATTATATCTCTCGGCTGTCCTGGGAACGCCTTGGTGTTCCCCCGGATAAGCTGGAGGAGGTGGCTGGGGAGAGGGAGGTCTGGGCTTCTCTGCTTAGGCTGCTGCCCCTGCGACCCGGCCTTGGATAAAGCGGATGAAGATGGATGGATGGATCTGCAAATATGCATTAAAACAGCATATAAGGTAAAAGCAAAGTTTGTACAATTCTGATTCTCTTGTAATTTCCTGAAGTATTCTTCAGGAATAGTTCTCCAGACTTCTTGAAAAGGATGTTGCATGTTGGCTGCCTTTTGTTATATTCTCCATCAAGATGATCTCAAACTGCTTCAATAATGTTTAGATCTGAGCTCTGGGGAGGCCACTCACTGACTGTTCCATTGTGTTTTCCTATCCAGGTATGTTTTTTCTGCATTGGCGGTGTTTGGGAACAATGGCATGCTGAATTCTGGCCATGCATGCAGACACTTTGCAGATGGTATTGCATGGTGGATCAAATATTGAAGCTACTTTTCTGTATTCATAAATCCATCATTTTTGACAAGATTCCCAAACCATGAAAGAGACTACACCATGTTTTATAGATAGCTGTAGACACTGTCCCTCTCTCCTGACATCATTCATATATATTGATGATGATTCAAACCAAAAATTTCAGATTTTGATTTATCACTCCATAAATCCTGTTACCAATGATTTTCTGTCCAGTTTTTTCTCCCTGCTTCCGTTCATTAAGCCATTTTTCCACTCAGACCATTTGTGAGTGGCTGCTAGCAACAAAGTGCTTAAAGATGCAATTTAAAATGCACACTTTGCCAAATTGTCTGTTATGACAGAACACTGGTTCATACCTTGAGTTAGGTGCCTTTTTTGTGCTTGAATGATTCATAGGTCAGTGTTAAGTTGTTCAATGAAAAAAAACCAAACAAACTTATTTTGAAAATAAGCACTGAAAATGAGTGAAAAAGACAGAGAACTATTAGTCATGATCACTATAAAATGAAAACAAAGCCTGGCTGCTAAGAAGGAAAAAGAAATTAGGAGTACCTCAAAATTTTTGAGCATTTTCTGAAACATATTTACTGCATGCAACAAATACAATTTGTGAACATGCAGGAGCCTGCTCAGATAAATAACTTGGTGACAGAAGAGAAAAGGAGAAAGCATGTGTGGCCGTATAGTAATAGGAATACAAAGGAACGGGAATAGGCAAGAAACTGCAATTAACATATTCCAACTACAGTAATAATGCAGAACAGTAGATGTAAAATGAGTTAGATTAGAAAACAATGTCATGGCCGTAGAAGAACACCTAGGCAGTTTTGTTTTCTTCATTTTAATCATAATTTTTTTTACTGTAATATATTATTGTACAAGCTGGGATAGGCTCCAGCTCCTCCCGCGACCCTGAAAAGGATAGGCGGAAGCGAATGGATGGATGGATGGATATTATTGTACATAGTAGATCTATTCTGCAGGATTCTTTCACACTGCTAATGTAACTGTCCTGTGCTTTACATAGACAATGGGACTGATATGAATGTAGAATATGAAGAACCTGCTTCTACTGGTTTTCATTCTGATTTAAATTTTTCAACGTTTCGACATCCTCAGTTTCTCAAATAGTCAAAGGAAGCTGTCTCTTTGGTCTGTCTCTACAGCCCATTGCAGGCTAACTATAATGTTTTGCTGGATACAATGTGCTGCTTTCAAAAACGCATTTTCAAGTGCTTTGAAAATGTTTCAAAAAATGTGGCAAGGCAGTTGAGGAAAAAGTGTAACACATAACGCCAGTGTATCTGGGCATCCAAATTATTTGTGCGTGCATGCCGGGCCTCAGGCTTACTACTAAGCCTCGGTTCAAAGTCAGCCCAGATTACCTTTAGGAATGATGATGATAATGATGGTGAGGGAAGCTGACCCTGGGGACTCATGACTTTAAAATTCCCCTCATTAAGTCTCAGGTTAAGAGTCTAAACATGCTTGGCAGAATCAAAAACAGCTTTCATGCTATTTCCAGGAGCAATGCAAGAACTAGGTGGCAGTCAAGAAAAGCTCCTTTTTTGGTTGCATGCTAAACAGGGTAAGTGAGTTTTTTTATACAGTGAGCTGCTGCCACACGCATCACTTGATTCTAGAGAAGTTAGCCTCAGATCTTCTAATTAGGTCCATTTTTGCTCATTTTTTTTGCCATGTAGCCTGTGAACCTTTGACCTACAGAAGTCTGACAGGGCTGATTTTAAGCCATTGTTCGCAAGCTTTTGGAAATGCCGTTCAAAGGTTCTGAGAAAGTCTAATACAGCAGCTTAGATCACACATATAATCCTTGTGGGAAGGTCTGTGAGACTAGGGTGCAAAAAACTCAGTCATAAAAAGATATGGAGGCTACACAGATTGATCGAAGTATGAGTACGTAAATGTGTAAATGTTCGTTAATTCATTTCCCTAACAGTGGAAAAATCTGATATATACCGTGTCAGTTTGCGGACCTATTGTTGGAACACTTGTATCAAATATTGCCCGTTCTTTGTCTCCACCTAACCCTAACTATCTTGGTCACGCACTTGCAGACTAATCAAAAGGCATTTTAGAGGAAAGAGAAACCTCTAGCGCCATTCCAGTTTGTAGCTACATAATTCAAAATCATACCTCTGTGATTTTCTTCAGTCAGCGATAAAAGTGCTCATTCTTCAAGGGAAACGTACCTGATAAGTGCTGTGGATCACTGAATCTGGAGATAAGAAGAAAAATAACAAGAACTTGTATTCAGCCTGAGATAACACGCTGCTGGAGTCTGAGTAGATGTTAATAAGTAATTATATCAAATAAAGGCCATAAAGATTAAAAGTGTATCATTGTAAAATCCAGTCATTTAATCAGATAAGACATCTTGGATGAAAACCTGGAAATAGTGGCAGATCCAGTCTTCCAGCTAA
Source organism: Oreochromis niloticus (assembly GCF_001858045.2). Classification (NCBI taxonomy): domain Eukaryota; kingdom Metazoa; phylum Chordata; class Actinopteri; order Cichliformes; family Cichlidae; genus Oreochromis; species Oreochromis niloticus. Next base: position 29,034,073 of record NC_031970.2, read on the forward strand.
ACATGTCTTGTTTTTTTTTATTTTTTTTAATGTTAAATGCCTTTTTACCATACCTAAGAAATTCATCCTGGCTTTTGGGAGTGATGAAACTCGCAGCAGGATTTCATTTGGCATCTGCTGAGGAGAGAAGGCTTCTCCGTAAGTGTTTTGTTTCCTTTTCTGGAATATCTGATGCAACAGAGACCTGCTGACATGCTGCAGTCATGATAGCAACGCTGTTAGACTTTTTAAAAAAGGGGAAACAGAGAGCGCTCTAACTGACCCCAGGGGTGTTTACACATCTACACCTGAATCACGTAGTTAAGTTTAGACAAGCCTTGTGGAGCTGCTGAGAGCTCCTCTCTCCACCAAACTGACTTCTCTCTCTTTCCTTTTCACACTTTTCCCCCATCTCCTGCTAAACAGCTGCTCTGAAGCAGCATTTCACTCAGCCTGCTGACAGACATTTGAAGAGTCAGCCTCAGAGTGACTGGCCAGCTCCTGTTGCTATGGCTCACCTGAGAATACCAACATAAACAGTAAGAAAAACTAGAACACGGAGGCTGGTGCAAGGTGGTCAGTGCTGCATACTCATGCCTCCACACAGCTGGCACTTCATTCCTTGCTCCATTTAATATTAATATCAGGTTACATACGCACAGGATGACTGTCTGCTGAATACAATCAGGCAAATATTTTATGTGCAGCTTTCCACATGGAACTGAGCTTTGTGGACCTAGTTTGGACGTATAGCAGGAGTGTTAAACATAAGGCCCGGGGGACAGAATGAGACTGGCAAAGACTCCAATCCAGTCCACTGGATGACTCTGAACTTTAACTGTATTCATTAGTTTTACAGTTTTTCCTAGAAATAAAGAACCAAACAAAACAAAATGTTTGGATGTCTGATTCTTTCTGTATATATTGCCCGATGTGCATCTGCTGAGGAGGCCAAGTTCCTCTGTGCTCCTTTTGAGATGAAGAATATTTGCTTATAAAATTTAGATTTTGTTTCATTTTGTTATGGACAGAAAACTGTCTGACAATGACTGGATGTGAATCTAAACTGGAACTGTAGTTTAGGGATCTGCCACCTATAAACATTCATCTTTTCCTTCTGCTGAAAACTCCTCATTGTTGAATTAGATATATTTTGGGACCAGTGCTGACAATTGGTAAATGACCCGATAATTCACAATTATGAAGATAGACAGAGGTTGGATTAGCTCCACGCTTGCCTGGTTAAAAGCCTGGCTGCTACGATGATGGCGTAAAATGTGTTATCATATAAATCAGAAGTGCTACGGAGCGAGAATTTAATAGTCCAAACATTAACCAGACTATCATCTTCCCGTGATTTTTTTATTTGACTTTTATGGCTGGTATTAAAATCGGACGACACGTGAAGGACAAACTGTAGTGAAAATGATATATAAGTGCAAAAAGCAGACAGACAAGTGCGCGCCAGGCATTTTATTACCCACCAATCCTTGCTTCATCTGCTCTCATACATAAATCATCCTTTTCACGCGGCACCACCAAACTGTGCTTATACAATTTATGCAAATATGACACACATAAATAAACGCACTCATAAAACAACAAACGCTTTAAGAGATGCTTCATTTTATGGCAATACTGTGCTGTGATTCATAGTCGTTTATGATCGAGGCTTATATACATTCACAAGAAAAGAAAAAAATAAATATTTGCATATGAAACAAAGAATATATATGAAGACAATAATACACTTTTATATGTCTGATAAAAATGCAGCAGGTATGCAACAAATAATCATAAGATAAATACAGTTAAATACAAGAATCCCTTCTTTTATGACACCTGAGAACTACATTCTGACATTCGCAGTGAGAAGAGCACCTGTCAGCTGTGGCCTTCAGTAAGACACAACACGTCTTCTTCCCTGTGTCTTCTGTACTTGTTTAGCGGCAGATTAAAACTGCACTGAATTCCCTTTTGGCTTAATGTGCACATTTTTATATAAGGCACTGAAATAGCACCATATGGAGAGGCTTACATGCACAAATAAGGCTTCTTAATCAGATGTAGATGCACGATGTACCACACAGAACAAACAGAATACAAGGACAGCTCACAATACTGCACATCAGTGGCTTAATAGATACAAAACCCAGACTTTTTACACAAAATAAGAAGTACCCTGATATCTTCACACAGAACAACAAGTCAGGTTGATCTAAACAGGAGCACATGAGTATGCACAGTTTGGACAGACTCTTCAAAACAAAGATGGAAGAAAAGAATGTGAGGTACAGGAGGTAATGGTTTGCAAGCAGCATCTGGACAGAAATCAGGGCCTGCAGGGCCTGTGAGCTCAGCAGTCTGAAGGGTGTCTCCAGGGTTGGACCATCACATTATATGGATCTCCGGAGCAACTGCTAAGATTTTATAGGCCTGAGGTGAAGTCCCCCCCCCCCCCCCTTTCTCTCTCTTTTGAAATTCTTTCAAGTTGCTCCAGATAAGATAACCTGCTTGTTTTGTAAGATCTAAAAGCTAATGGCTCTCCCCAGCCACTGCACACTACTTGAGAGATATGCAGGAACACAGAGAAAATGATGTTTGGTCCATTTAACTCAACCATTTTTATAACCTATATCTTTACTAAACTTTCATCATCTCCAGGATAGCAGTAAAAATACATGGCACTAACACCTGACCTTTTGCTAGAGTATTGCACCTGACCCTGGTACTCATCATTTGATGAGGCTGCAGCTCAGTTCAAAAGTTGCGCTCTCCTCTTCCCTGCCCACGTGGTTGATGACCTAAACCTACAATTAATAGATGAAGTAGTTGTTGATGATTTTGACGAAAAACAAACAACATCTCAGGGAGGCAGCGAAATTTGGACTTTGACAGGATGCAGAAACTCAGTAAGTTGAAGTAGCTGTACATAGAGTCTGATGTACTTACTGCAAGAGATCATCTCATCAAACAAAAGTAAGAAAATGAACACCTCCGTTCAGTGGCCAACATAATGGCCATCTACACATGCGTCTATACACTCTGTTTGAAGCTATAAAATAAAGGTCGATAGCTTGAAGACACCTCGCTGCATGAGAACCACAGGTCTGGTGAGCATCACAATAACATTACTGGATTAAATACAACTTTAATAATAGTTATTTAAAAAAAAACTACCCACCAACAACAGCAACTACAACAAAAATGGCTGTAACAGAATTACTGTGGCGTAATGACAGTATTAAAAAGTTAAATAGGCAAATGCCATAATACAAAGCGCATTACTTTGGAAAAATCTCACAAAAAGGCAACTGTGTGGTGTTACTGCCTGATGCACAGTGTGGTGCTTTGGAAAACAAAACACTTAAATTACGTTACAGTATAAAAAATAAATGACACGGTACAATAAATAATACATTTTATCCTTCTCTTTACAGTATTTACATCATTTTAAATTACACTATAAACACACAGGAGGAAAAAGAGGTTGTTTGGAAGGGTTTGAACTCAAAGTTGGCTGTAGCACCAAGGAGGAGGGATATGTTCACACAATGAGCACCTGAACACAACACTGCAGATCAAAGAAAGAGAGAGAGAAGACATCAGCCACGAAAGCCAATTACCCTGCAGAGCAGCAGTACATCAAAAAATGCATTTTGTGAGCGCAAAAGCAGATTATAGTTCTGGTTTTTGATAGAAAATATTTAATATTTACATGTTGTTATCCATATTTACCTCACCTGTTTGATGGCTTTGTGTTCATTCCACTGTTATGGGCAGACTGTGACCAGAGGACGGTATACATTTACCACAATAGCCTCCACACATTCCTGACACTCTGCTGCCATCCTGTGGACACGAGAATAATAACATGAGCACTGTGACTATCTGCTGTTTCAAGAATTTGAGGATAAGTACATAAGAATTCTCCTCTGTCGCCTTTAAAGTTTTGCTTTTCTTGTTAATGATTTTAGGAATCTTTGTAGAAAAGATCCTGAAGCGTAAATTTAAATGCACCCTGAAATGTCTTGTTTTTGGGTTTTCTTTTTTAAAGACACACAATGTCTGAGGCCCACCAAGCAGGTTTGTTTTTAAAGGTTGGCAAACAGCCTAGAAACAAGCGAGCTAATAGAATTCCACTAGCGTAGGTAACAGAAGCAGGCAACTTAATAGTAGTTTCATGCAAACATCTAGAAGCAAAATGGAAACTGCATTAGAAGACTGCTCCAAATTCACTATCCCATGACATGAAAGCCACAGCGCCTAGTAAGCGCTTTGTCTGATTTTCACTGGAGTGTTGTCTTCATCCCGCTGTCCCAACAAGGCTTTATCTAAACTGCCTGGAGTGCCCAAAGGAGGGCCAGCTGGCTTTGGATGTCAGACTCTGAACACTTGTTGGCATCTCTACTTCCTTCTACTTTTGCCCTGCCAAAAAGCGCTCTCCAGCCTGATCTCCATTTCAAAAAGTGGAGGGTGGTTGTAGGAGGCACTTGAGAGAGAGCAGCTGCACAATAAAGGTTCTCTTTCAGCAAGGAGCTCTGAACACCGAACCCCCTTTGGAGCTATGTCTACTTAATCTGCAGCCCAACAAACACAAAGCAAGTATATGAATTAATCCTCTGAGCATGTATGTGATGTTTTACCTGTGATTTTTCTATCGTCTTCACTACAAAGGTGCCCTGAGACATCCAAGAGGTGTCGTCAGCTAGCCTGAGCCCTGTTCCTGACAGGTTGATCTTAAAGCGGCCCTAAAAGGACAGAGGGATGGAGAAAGGACAGAAATTAGATCTGACATTAAAATATAGTGAAAATTCCAACAGAAATGAAAGTAAATCTTGCTCTCTGCTTCAATACAGAGACCTTTAAAGTGCCTGATCTGCAGTGAGCTACAGAAAAATAAAGAAGCACAATATCACAGAGTAGGAAAGGGGTTTAATACTATTAAAAATATATATTTTACTGCAAATTAATTGTATTATTTACATAAAAGACAATTTATCATATAGATTAGATATTAGATTATAAGAAAAGCAGAGGTGTAATTACTAACCATTTCATTTTTGATAAAAAAGACCCCTGATTTTATGACTCCTTGCTCAGCTGAGCAGTTTATTTGACATTTTATTTATCTATTTTTTGCCACAGTTTGGCTTTTCTTGATATGAAAAGCAAAATAATTATAACACATGTCGTCATTCTCACCTGCGGACAAGGAACGGCACTGTAGCAGTCTCCAGCTGTACCAAATGGAACGCTCTTGCCTTGATGGGTAAACGAAAACTGCCAGTCTGTAGCTATAGATCAAGATAAAGCAACAAAGTGATCTCTTAAAAACGTCTCTCTACGCATTAGTGGCAATAGTAGCTCGAATGAACCTTAATAATCGTGACTTGCATCTGCCATGGTGAGCAAATCTTATGCTATTTACCTATAAATCCAGCCTGCGTTTCAGGCTGAGCCAAATTGCAATATCAGTATAATTCCATCTAGTTAGAGCAGTTTCATTTAATCCCCTCAAGCCTTGTAATTATGTGTTCCTTAAATGGACCTTAAAGACATCTTGAGCCCATTAACCCTCGTGAGCATGAACATAATTAAATGCCAAAGGAAGTTCTCATTTTGAAGTAATGTGGAGTTAACATTTTGCACAGGATGCTGTGAGACTGTGGGCAACTTACTGATGATGTTCATCTTGCTGAGGTCCAGGCGGACTTTGGAGAAGGTGGTGATGCCAGCGGCACTGTAGTCTCTTCGACAGTCGCAATCTTCTCTTCTGGAGCCATTGGCTGGACACTGGGTGGGGTCATTGAGCCTGGGAAAACACACGTTCACCAGATACCTCAGCTTAACTTTACACTTCCATGGAATTTCTTCATTTACAGAGAACATAACACTGCCAGGAGTCAGGTGGAGTTTTTGTAATGAAACAGGCTGTCCTTATTGTTATCCTCCTGTTTACCTGAAGCCAAAGATCTCTGAAAAATTCTCCCCTTCGCCCGTCGCCAAGGTGATGTACTCCCGCGGAGCCTCTGTCTGCATTCCAGCACAGAAGACCTGAGGAGGAAAAAAAGGCAACAGAGGAGCAAGAGGGTAAGTAAAGGAGGGAGACCAGAGGTGGGGCAAAGGGTAAAGGAAAGGCATAGAGGTGATAGGAAGATACAGGAAGATTTGTCAAAGTACAAACAAGGTGCAGAGTGGAGGAAAGAAACAAAAATAACAGTCATAAGGAGTTGGAAAAAAAACTACAAGAAGAGAAATGTTAAAATGGACAATTAAAACCCCCTAAATCCTGCAAGAGCTTGTGGATATTTTGGCAAATGATAGCATGTAATGGTAGGACAAAAAGACAGATTTCCTGTGTTACATGAAAAGTACTACATCTATTTGACACCTCGTATACAAAGCCATAGTGTCCAAAAAGTACCTAAAGATGTTAGTGAGAATTGATTTTAAGCAGCTGGCACAGTTAAGTGTGCACATGAGGAGGTCAAAGATGTGAGCAGTGTAGAGGAGCTTCCTCCCAAGGAAAATAAACAGAAAGCAGGTTTGATGCACTTTTGCTCTGCCTTCACTTTTCACACCTGGGAGTGAGTCCATCTTAATATACAATCTATGACAGAAACCTTTGTCCAGTAGGATCTCTCCTCAAGACCTGCTGGAACACCGTTATTTAACTAATATAAAGGTCTATATATTTGGTATATAAAGCTTTTTTAAGATCTTTGTCTTCTGTAAAACACAATGACCAAACCAAACTGTTTGGGAGGCTCTTTTTTCATGACGCCGGGGCAGAGGACACAGTGCAGGGGACTGACAATATGAGTGGAGACTTTGGCTGTGAGCTCAGTGTGAGTGTTATCAGGATGACTAGACGAGATGCACCATAACCTGGCTTCAAACTGTTCTTGACGGAGTCAAAACTACACTGATAAACACAGCCAACAGAGGGAGATGCACTGACGAACACAACTGGGGGGATGTGGAGCGGACGGATATGCATATATGGGTGTGGTGGTGGGGGGTTTCTGCTCAGGTGCAGAAGTAGAGGTGGGGCAGAGAGGTTCAGGCAGCAGCGTGACGTAGGACTGATGAGCACAAGCAGCCACACAGTTACAAATCATCTGGGCCTTCCCAAGCAGCACAAGGCTGGGACCTTGAGCTCTCACACACACGGAGAGCTAACTCAGGAGGGAAGACCGTCAGGATCATTTGCGTGGGCTCTGGGGCACTGCGCTGGTTAAGGAGCTCGCAGCCTTGTATGTTTTACTGTGTGTGAGCACCTTCACTACGTAAAGCTTAATAATCAAAGAAGAATCTTTTCTGTTTGGTGAAAGGTTCACCGATTATGTGTCCTTTCATTTGAACAAGCGAATATGCTTTAAATTATTTGTCACTTCCTATTTTATATGTTAGCAAGCAAAAAATAAAATACTGAGTTGTGTCAGTATCATCATTTTATCTACTGATTTGTTGGGGATTTGTTTGGTACATAATATTCTGAAAGATTTGAAGAATCCACAAAAATTCCTGTACGGATAGAGTCTGAATTATTTACAGTTTGGATACAGGAAACGGAATTAATTAACATAAAAAACTTTTGCTTTTTCCCCATCATAAATCAAACCAGTGTTGGCCTCACACTGTGCTTTGAGCAGTTGTGGTGTAATAAGCTGATATTATCTTACCTTGAGTGTTTTGCCTTGTATGCTGAGAAAATGCTCACTGTCTGGCATGGGGCCATTCATGGTCTGGATCTCTTGACAGCTAGAAGGCAAACGGCCTTGGAGAAACACAAGAAGAAATAAATAAATATTCTGTGGGGGAACGGGCTCGCACGGTGCACAAATGTGCAAATGTTGGCAGTCACATCAAGTGGGGCAAATCTCTTTATCGAACCAAAGAAAATGAAACACCCCTCACACTTTGATGTCCCACAGTACCGTGGAGAAGCAAACAGGCTAAACAGCAAATCTTTGATATTTGCCATGGCTCATAAATATTTCACTAAAGGCCAGATTTCTGAAATGACGAGGTCGTGTTGAGCCATTCCTTGGATTTTGTCTAATCCTAGTAGTCTTGACCTTTGTTAAAAGAAAGGAGTTTTATCTCAGCACTCACAGTTTGGATTCCTGCAGACCTTTTTGGCTTCTGGCATTACATCTGGAGAACACCCGTCGCTTTTCTGACCACCGGCTGATACACACTGCACCGTCCTCGCCGTCACTCCATCTCCACAAGTCACTGAACACTGAAAGGAAGCAACTTATCATAACAGTTCGAAGGTAATTCTTGCAGATGAAAGTCTGTCAGCAATTTTGTCTTCAAAGTGTCACTTTTTTTAAAAATGGACATGATTCATTCGACCAGTGTTTAAGCTGAATGCTGAAACACTAGTTGAAGACAAGATTTTTTGCATACAATCAGCCAACTGCTACTGTTTTAATGTCAAAGAAAGCCATGAATCGTCACTAAAAAAAGAGTAAATATATTTTGGATTAATTTTATTTAAAAAAAAATTATATATGTATTAATTTAAAGTCAATAGTCATGCCTGGCGAGATGAAAAACAGTCCATTTTATCATGCATTTAGGACTGACTTCAATCTGCCTTTGATACACTGATAAATCACTACATCCCATTTAGGAAGTCCAGACTCACTCACCGGTCCCCAGATTCCAACCCTCCACTCTTGCAGCAGAGGGCACGGGCCCAGATTACAAGGCATGTAGCTCTCAGGAGGGGTCCCAGGGCAGTTGGACAAAGACTGATGGCCATACTCATAGTTGTCATTCTCCACATGCACCTCACTGCATGAGATCAGACGCTGGCGGTAGCCCTGGCCACAGCTGGCTGAGCACTGGAGGATAGCATAAATCACCGGCATGAAAAAAAGAGAACAGTGTGCTTTCCATCATGTGCGCGTCATTGGACTGAAAGGTGGTGATTTGCACGCTCGTTCTGAAGAGCAAAGAATTACCAATTTAACTCAAACACAACTTTTACAATTAAGATCTGAAGACAAAAAAAATGACTGACACTACATTATCTAGATGTCACACTCTCTGCTCGTTTGACTCTCACCTCAGTCCATTCCCCTGTAATCCAGATGAATTCGCAAGCGTGGGTGTTGCAGCTCTCTATTTCTGGGGGTCTGATCTGGTTCACGCAGTACATCGCGTGGACCTCCCGCTGGTTGTGGTCCACGCACTTCAAGGCTCGTTGCCGGCGGCCCGATCCGCACGACTTACTACACTGTAGAGGAGACAAGACAGGAAATAATCTTTCACAGAGAGTACAAATAGAAAAAGAGCGGTATTATTGGAAACTCTGTGGCACTGCCAAATTAAAGTTGCAATATACAGTGCACACACAGCAAGGAACCTCCAGTTCAAGCAAAGCATGCATTCAGTCATTAAGCACTGCTTTGGGCTATACAGATGTTAAGAGGAGGGGAAAACACAGTGCTTACATCCCGTGCCAACAACGTGTCTGTTGTCTCTAGACCCTTCCCCTAAAAAGAGCTTTTTCTTTGTGTCAGACAACAATCATCTTCTTATTTTGAAAGTAAAACTTGAAGCATGGTACCCATTCATCCCATTCTTTTATAACAGCTCATTAGATCAGACCTAATATCAATGATGTATATTTTCTAAACAGAGCTGCTTGAGGGCAGATCAGCAGCACAGCTTAATATATCTCTGAGGAAATTTGTGGTATACAAGGCTGGAAAGAGAGACAGATATCTATGATCAGGGTGCAACAATCTAATAGTAAGTGCAGAATTGTGTGATCAGCCCCTGACCTATACCAGATAAATTTCCATATCAAAGATTGGAAAAGCGAAATGGGCACAATAAAAACCAGTTAGCACCATTTCGTGCCATTGCACAGGTCATCGTGGCAAGTATTAAAAGCATAAGAGCAGCAGAATGAGGTGACTGGGATTAATTTGTTGTTTTTGTAATCACAGAACTACTGTAATAATGCCTTGTAAAGGGGCTTATGTGGTGGTTCAGATATTACAACACTCAAGCTTGCAAGAGTCATAAAGATTTATCAAAGGTCCAGAAAGGCTTCCACATGTGTCAGAAACACTCACCAGTCAACCAGCAGGTCTTTGTCACTCTTAATATCTTTAACTTTGTCAAACAACTGAATTACCTTAATCTGTCATGGTGAGTTGTGCTGTCCTGACAGGTATTCAGGTTTTAGGTATAGTAAGATACTATAATTCATTCTGAGATGTACAGGGACAGGATACTGTGTCCTGTCCTTGTACAGGGCATGGAAAGAACTACTGTCTGTGTGAGATGTAACTATCTTATGTGTGGGTACAGTGTAAGTGTCTAAAACACGGTAATACTTCCTAGTTGAAATGTTTTAACTGCCTCCAGCTGTTAAATGGGACACCCAGGCAGCGACCTCCGAACACTTCTGCAGAGTGATTGGACTCTTTCTTTCAGAAAGGCATTTCATGTTGTTTAGTGACGCACATTCACCATCACCTTAGCAAAGTGAAGAAGGAGCTCCTGGTGCATTTGCCGTTCTAATAAACAGCAAACATGTGCAGACTCTGTCCTGCAGAAAATAGCTGATCATTACATTGCACCAAATAAAAATGGTTAATATTAAAGGGACAGCTCACCCCAAAATCATTTACTTATTTTTTTCTCTGTTGCTCTTGATCTATCCAAACTGACCAAAGCAGAGAAGAAAGAAAATAGTTCCCAAATAAAAGCTCACAACAAAAGTTGCTTTTCCTCCCCTTCTTATTTATTTATTTACTGTTTTATGATTTCTGAAGACAGGGGTTTTTTGTCACTTTGAGCAGCACATGGTAAGTCACATTTGATCCCATATATCCAAAAGAAAGGTAAAATTTCTACCCTGGAGATCTCCAACTCCAGCTCTTAGCAGTAAAGAGTACATTTCCCTCCTGGCACTAATAATGGGGCAAGTAACAGGCAGCTCTGTGTAAATAAAAATCATTACAGCTCATTGAATTCTCAACCAATTTTCGAGGGCTTTTGTTTGAGTATAGATTAGAATAACCATCTGACTGGTTATTGGATCCTCAGTGCCAATTAACAGTTTTGCCAAACTGAATATTTTTTGCCTCGTCTTTGAGTTTAAGTAAATAGACTAATTCGCTAATGAGAGGAACTTGAGTTATTTTGGGGTAGGGGAAAAAAGGGGATTGGCTGATTTTCATCTGCCTCTTCTGCTCCCCTCCCCTTTGGCCTCCTGACAGGCAGCCGTGCCTCCTACAGAAGCAGAGACTCTCATCCTTGCCCAGATATGTCAGAGCAAATTCATCCGCGGCACTAGAACTACTTGTTTAAGCATGCAGATTACAGTGTTTGTTTGTGCAGACTTCTACTGGCTTACCGGTTGCCAGTCCTCCTCTCTCCACCGGTAGCGAGAGGGACAGTCGGTGACCCGGCAGCTCTGGCTGGACGCTGGTCGGGAGCGCTGGGGACAGCCGGTCTCCTGCGAGCTCCGTTGGTCTTCAACCTGGCAGAACACCTCCCGCTGCTGGATGCCATCGCCGCAGGATGCAGAACACTAAACACAGGGCAAGTAAGAGCTTTGCAATGAAATCATTCAATTTGTGTTAGTAGTTATCCATTGTAATATATTTTTATATAGAAGAGTCATAACTGATTTACTCTAAAGTATTTATTAATGGGGAATGCTTTTGCCAAAATGACGATTTTATTCATTTGTAATGTCAGATAGATGCTTTTATAAAGACTATGCAAATTACATTTTAATGATAAAAGCAACCAAGCGTCTGTGTAAACATTTAAGCTGTATCATATCAATGCCAGTTCTACAGGTATGTGAAGAATCAAAGTCGAAGTCTGGAAAGTGTTTTGGCACATCTGTGTTTAATCTAGAGCAGCATGTTTGAAATGAAAGCGTGTCTTTTCTGCTGACATACAGAGCACATTGTGTAGAGGGTAAAATGAATGAGATTGGGGGGTGGGGTGGGGGGATGCCTGTCGTTTTCTGCCCTTAACCTTAACTGAAAAGTAAAACAACTGTCTTATTTTGACTGTTTGAGATATATTTGTAAGACGATATCTTACACTAACCAATTTTTGTCTCCTTTCAGACAGACCGCACTTCACCAATATCAATGTAATGCTCCTGGATCACATAACAACTATGTAATAACAGATGATTTAGAGACAAATAAAGTGATGGAGGTGTAAGGCGCTTTGTGTGTTCTGGAGCTCAACCTATAAAAATGCATTTACTACAGGCATATTTATGTGTCCATTTATCTGTAACTCAGTGAAGCAGCTGAACTTTGAGGCACTCCAGTGTGCTGTGCTGTGCTTGACTAAGAGCCTCAAGTGGAGTATCATTTTCTCCTTGCATCCTGCTCCACAGCTGTTTAGAGGGGGACGCACATCCTCTCTGACATGTAAGATGTTTCTGTGTGCTCAGTCCACTCAGTCCTTTTGACAGAAAAGGTGTTGAAAGGCAACGACCAGGTGCACTTTGTTGAGTTTGTTTGGCGTGATGACGCGAGTGTATTGCCTCGAGTAGCACATTCAAAAGACCAACATGTGGTTCCCATTGGTGAGGCAAAAAATAAAATTTAAAAAAAGAGAAAGAAGGGAAAGAGGGCATGGAAGAAAAAGTGGGAGAGGGGATGAATGGAGACAGAGAGGAGAGGAAGTTGAGGACCACAGGAAAAGAAGCTATAGAGATGAAAGGTGTAGATTTACACTGGCTCTAATTCAAATACAAAGAAAGGGGTGCACATCCATCCTGCCGCCCAACTTGGTGCACGGCGGTGCCGTAGCACCAGCGTACACCACCTCAGACTCTGGCTCCACCCTGGCAAACCGCCGTGTGATGTTTAAAAGCAATCATGCCTCAGTTAGTGGCTTAGCATGGTCCATGAAGGCAGTCAGGTTCAGCTGTGGCCTGTTTCACACATATGGATATACTTGCCTGTAAGCTGCAAAGTATTAAAGTGGGGCTACGAGAGAGAAACAAAGCCAACATGTCTGGCACCGTGAGAACAAATAGCTAAGAAGTGTTTAATGGCGGGGTCAGAGAGTCCTACCTCCCCCCAGTTGCCAGTTTTCCACTTAGGACATCGTCCACCTCTGCAGCGGCGCCGCTCGCTGGGTTTGGACGACTCGTGCTGGCAGTACTCCTCTGGGACAGGACGTCCTGACCGGGTCACACAGCTCACTTTGCGGGATTTGAAGCCTCTTCCACAGGAGGCTGAGCACTGCAAGATGGAAATAAGGAGGTCAATAAGAAGCAGAAGTATGTTTTAACCTAAAGCAGAAAGCGTAAAAAGTGACACATTTCAAAGTGATGAAACTCAGATTGATCATTTCCTTTTTATTGTTTTTATTGAGGGGGTATTTTGTTGATATCAAGTTTAACTGTAATTGATTATTCAGCATTAAAAATGGGATGTAATAGACAAGAAATGAACAAAAACCTCATTAGTATTTGTGAACTGGTGGGCCCTATTTGTCATTCACAAAAAAAGGATGTGAGACCTGATTACATGCGGAGAGGTGGTCCAATGGTAAAGCGTGCCTGATCATCCCGGCAGCAGTTTGTTTCACCTCCGGGTTCACCGAGTTACTGAAAAGCTAACTCGGTGTGACAGGCAGACTCACACACACACACACACACAGCAGCAGCACTAAGGGAGGAGTGAGTTGGGCTGGACTGTGCTTGGATAATCAAAGGGGGCGTTGCATGTGGGGATGGATGGGAAGCGACAGGCTCAGAGTTGAACGAGTACGTGGCCCAGCATGTGGCTCTGTCCTGATCAGCAAGGGACTGTACTGGACAGGAACAAGCTGTGACCCCTCGCCTCATTCAAGAAAGTGAAAAGGTAGGAAGCCTTGTAAAAGGAGGGACGACTAAAGTGCTTGTTCCCCTTTATAAACACAGGCATGGCAGTACATTTTGTAATGTACTTAATTTATTGTAATTGTCTTGCAGGTAAATTGTTTATCCAATCAATAAAGACAAACGTGAGTCATATCGACACTGTGTGGTTATTTTAAGGAGACTTTGTTCAAATTTTGTAAGATTTCACATCATAAAATTACACTCTCCTGCTACGCTTGTGTGTCTTTACTGGAATAGTACATGCGATAAACGTAGTATATATTACTATTTTTCATATATTGGTGTAAAATAACTTTGCATGCAAATCTGACAGTGCTGATGTATAAACATTGCTGAGAAGACAATTTCCACCCATGAAATTTAGTGGCAGATCTTTGGTCTACACACTGTGGAATGGCATGTATCGATCCTCCACCAATGTCACTTTATTTTGTTTGGCTTTTGTCTTTTATTTCATTTTTCTAAATCTAGATCACAAGTAATTTCCCACAAGTCTGTCTGTGCTGAAGAGATGAATCAGGATGGGGCCCCTCACTAGATCAAATGTGACCTTTGACCTGCCAATGCACCACTGAATAGTCTTGCTGACGCCACCTTTTATTCAAGTCACTGTCAAAGGCCCCCACAATGGTCCACTGTCATTAACCCGCATTAGACCAGAGCAGAGGGGCCTGCCAGAAAGGGGGCAAAGGGCGCTAGCAACTCCATAGCTGAGCAGGCAATACAGAGCTTCCCAGAAAAAGCCTCAGCGTGCATTAAGAGTGAATGAGCACAGTAAATGCAATGGGAAGTACACCGAGGCATTGTCCCGCAGGACTGAGATTTACCTTAATGGAAATAACTTTCAACTCTTGACACATGGTGAGAACACACTCTCTGACAGAGGTCAACAGAAGCCCTGAGCGCATAAAACAACAAGGGTAATGCTCGGGAAAAGAGGACTTCTTTATAACCTATTTGCAAGCTTTCTTTTCTCATCTTTTAACCTAAAGCACTAAACAATAAAGGCCACTTCCTTTGCATGAACACACTGCAGTTATCAAAAAGCTTGGACTAGTGAAATCTTCTTATGGGGCTTAGCAGCAGGAGTACAGTGTTGCAAGCACTGATGCTATTAGCATTAATGAATGTTGCTAAAGGCACAGGGATTGGTTACTGCAATTTCAGCATTTCATTTTTTTTAAAAGCCAGTCAATGCAAATCACCAGCAAGTTTTAAGTCGTGTCTTTCCCTCAATTTAAAGCGACCTCGGTGTGGTCACTGTATGTGATGTAAACCTTTTTATTCAGGCAAGAATGAAAAAAAGCCTTTGATAGTACCTCTACTTCACTTTAATTGTAACCTTTTCTGCAAATGAACAGAAATCCAACAAATCTGTAAAAAAAAAAATTAAATATTGACATAACATTATAATGAATGAACAATAAATACAAGTAATTACATAAATATACAGAAATATTCTTGAAACATAGACTAATACTGCCATTTGTGAATAAGAGACATACATTATACTTATTTCAAGAGCCTGTTGATATAGTGTTTGTGTTATACTGCTATTCTGCAACAAAAGGTTGACTGCTTAGACTGACAAATGAAACTGGAGGGGATTATGATATAAATCACTATTGTGTTCCACTTTCACTGATTCAACCTAGATTTGGTTTTGTGCTGCCATACAATCACACGTGGGAGTCATTACAAGTAAAAGTTCTCATTAGTAAATGACGTGTGGTAAAAATGTACTCACTGCTGTGTTAACAGGCCCTTAAAATAAGGTGTGATGTTGGTACAGACATTTATGACCAAGAGAAGTCAACTGGGTGGGCTTCAGGCAAAGTTGACCCTAACCACAGATTCTGGATCAGTTTGAACCGTCCTCACTGTAATGTTAAGCGTTACGGGGCAGGAGATGACACGCGCTACAGATCTGTGTTTAGGGCCATCATCTGCGCAGGGTAGCATCGACAACTCATGCTTAATCTTAGCCAGCCAAAATCCCTCCAGTGCAAGGGAGAGCAAGATACGGCAGGGGGGGCAATCATAACAGAGACTGAGGTAGACACATTAGGTTGGCTCAGAGTAAGAGCTCTGAATACAAAACACCATTAACTTCCCCTGTGGTCACAGGTATTACATGTTTCAAAGCATGACATTTAACAGCCCGTTCTCTTAAATGTGAGACAGTCAAAGACAATTCAAACATTATTTCATCAGATCTGTGATACACTTTGCATTTAGCTGATCAATCAGATCAGTGCAAACTGCTCATGGAAAAAAAAAAAAAGTACAGAAGAGGCATCAGGCAAAAGC
Organism: Oreochromis niloticus; assembly: GCF_001858045.2. Taxonomy (NCBI): domain Eukaryota; kingdom Metazoa; phylum Chordata; class Actinopteri; order Cichliformes; family Cichlidae; genus Oreochromis; species Oreochromis niloticus. The sequence continues at coordinate 29,050,265 of NC_031970.2, forward strand.
AACGTGCCACAATAAACACCTAACCAACCAAAAAAATTTAAAGGTTCTCTTTTTGAAAAAATATTTATATCTCATATCTCCCTTGTTTGGAAAAAGCACCACTGTTATGCAGGTCATCATTGTTTAATGGCTAGTTGAGTTGTGTTTTGTTCCAAGTGAGGTATTGTTGAGCATAGCATATATAGCAACTCCAAGTACTTACTGTACAAAGCAAACATTAACTAACATAATATAAATACACTCATATTAAGCACCTTTGAAGGATTTAAAACTACTGTTTTGGCCACACTAAGGAATTCTGGGTACAAACCCAAAACTGGAATACAATGGCTATCCGGCCTAACTACCACAAAGTCGTCAGAAAGAGACACTTTATTTTACAGTGGCAGTACAGTCACTGTTCGCTGGTGTTTACTACTGATACTGGACGTTTCAGGCACTTTTGACTTGACGTATGTCTCCTTCACTGTCATTGTCATTACGGGACAACAGTGTTGCTGCTTTCAGGGGGGTAGATACATAAACTGTAAAATAAAGTGTCTAAATAAGATTAGTAACTTCTCTACATGTGCCTTAAAACAAATTGAATTCCTAATATAATAGCCATTTCATAGATGCATATAGTACAAAGATGTATATATAGTATACAGCCCATATACAGTCAATATGTAAGGTGGTGCCTTTTACGTTCATAACAGAACATCGACTATATCGTGTAGCACCTCATACGTGGAGATCGTGGGCCATTCTTTGGATAATAAAAGAACAAGGCAGCATATTGTATATTCCTGATATACAAAAACATTCATCAGTATTTGCATATGAACAATGATTGGCTAAATGTGCGAATACAAAGAGCTAAGACACCAAATAAGTCACTTTTTAAAAGTTAATACTATTTACAAGAGATAAAAAGGAAAACATCTCTCAATAAATTATCTTTTAAAAACAATATTTTACAAAACTAACTTTGATTGTGATACAACGTAATCCTGAATTATTAAAATAAAAAGAAGAGAAAACTAGTACGAGGCTCAACAACAGTTTTCTAACTACTCATGAAAAAAATTCTTACGGTCACAGCTGTCACTGAAGTATTATTTTTTTTGTGTGTTGTACTTTTTTGGGCATATTGCAATTAAGCATACGTTTGCCATTCAAGTGCAACAGAAATGAATCTTTCCAAATGTCTTGAGGAAAAACTGGCTGACCAGTTGCCGGCAGCAGAGAGGGAGCAGTAAGTGGAGTGGGTTAAAGGTAAAAAGCTGGAGAAGCTGGAGTGTGACATCTCCAGTGTAAAAGCACCACAGTCAACCTGCCTCTTTAAAACTGTTTGTGAAAGAGTAAGACTACATGCATTTGAACATATGTGAGGTTAAAAAAACCAACAATAAAAAAACGGTTATAAAGTATTTGGATTTTTGTTTTTTTTTATGAGCGTACCGAGGTCCATGGGTCTGTGCTCCAGTGGGGGTTAGACGGGCATGGCTGAGTATTGCACTGCTCACGATCTGGGGGCTTGTCATGGATCTCGCAGCTCAGATCGTTGAAACGCTCGCCGTTTGGACGCTGACACACCACCAGCCTTGTTTTTATCCCACCTCCGCATGGCTTCGTGCACTGAGGACGACAGACGGAGAGGTCGCATTTTATAGATGCAAGTTTGTGGACGAAAAAAAAGGAGCTGACAGCCATGTTTTCATGTCAAAATATGCCTGTCTTGTGTGAGACTACTTTAGTGTGTCCTTCTTACCTCTCCCCAGCTGCCATACACCCACTGTGGACATGGCCCTGATTCGCAGGATCTTTGCTCGCTGGGTCGGCTGCGATCTTCACAGCTGTTGGCAGGGTAGCCGTTCTCATCCTGGCACACTACCACACGCCGCTGGAAGCCTCCTGCACATGTGCTGGAGCACTGTTTTTGGTTTTTTTTAACAGAGATAAGAGGGCACGAAAATAGTTCCTCGTTATTCAGGTGTAAAAGAGTTAAGTGGATATTTTATACTTCATTTAAACATAGTGATTAACAAACATATTCTCAGCCTCACAGTGTTAAATCAATGCGCATACAGTATGTGTAATATGAGGTGTATATGATGTGAACACAAAGCCCACGCAAAATTCTGACAACACAGAGACGTCACATGCGACATGGCTAAACTTCTCTGCTTCTAAAATAACGTTCTGAGGAAGGAAGCGTGACCAGAAATATCTTAAATCCTTCCCAGAATTATTTAAAGGTCACGGCTATTTTTTGTCAACGATTATCAGTAACCCAGTTAAAACAACAAAGAAAAAAAACTGCAGGAACAATACAGAGAAGGAGCTCAGTGGGACAGGATAGCCTGGGGCATTTAGGTCACACTGTCCTTTGGTGCTATTTCTAAATGGCTGAGATCTCATCCTAAAAAGAGTGCAGGGCCTAAAGAACAGAGTCCAACTTTTGAGCTCTTATTCAGGACTGTGTGACATTACACAATGATTCTTAAACCCTACCCTGCATCTCCAAAGCAAAGATAATATATAGGTATGACTTTGATTTAGGGCACCTTAAAGGAATAGTCCAAATTTTAGGAATTATCCTCATTCTGCCCTTGCTGTAAGAAGAGCATAGATCTATATAGGAAGTTTTTATGGTTGATATTGAAGTAGAATTTGAATATTGTTAGCTTAGATTAGCACAAAGGTAACAAAGTCTGCCAATCTTTTACTTTATTGAAGTGATTGGTCGCACAAGATTAATGCAACATCTTAAATATCACACCCCTGAGGTTTGTTGACCAGCATGATGTAATGCATTGTGTTTAGGAAGCCTCACCGCGCCCCAGGGTCCAGTCCGCCATTGGTGGGATTGGCTACGTGGCAGGTTCCTGGTGCTGGTGTTTGGTGAGGACGGAGGTCGGGAATCACTGGAGCGGGACGGGCACTGAGACATGGCACAGTCCTGCTCTGTGGCAGGACGGTCGTCTGGGTCACACTCACTAGCGTTCACTTCTTGGTCACTGAAGTTGACGCACAGCACTTGTCGCGTCGTCTTTCCCTGGCCACAGGTGACTGAGCACTGACAGCACAAACACATGGAGCGGGTGAAGAAATGAAAAGGAAAGGCAAATGCAAATATACACAAATCCAACTGCCATAAAAGGAAAGCTGACTTTCTTTGATAGCAGATTCTTGACATTTATATTCATTGGGACCTGCTGGTGGTCAAACCAGACTTGATGAACGGAACCATATCAGATACAAAAAGATGTCATCTTCATGCTACCAAAGAGCTAACTCAGACTTAACCTGGTGTTAAGGTTACAGCAAAACTAAAATTTCTCTTCAACAGATTCTTACAGTATCACTCTAAATGACCCAAGTAGACATTTTTTAGAAAAATAACACAAGGCAGATCTTCCACCAAACGCTAATGGTGTCTCCAATCTTGCTCCTCCCTAGCAGAGTCCACTTAGTGTCTCGCGTGATCCATTTTACTTATGCAACAGCAGTTGATAAAAAACATGACCTATCCAGAGGTTTACATGACAGATAGTGTAACATGGTTCTGCATGCATTAAGTTGATGTATATATTGTGACGCTACATCGAGCTGTACTGTGCTGTAAGCTGTACGGGCCAGAGCAGTCACAAAAATCTCTCAATTTGGATTTTTCTGTAACAGCAAGCTAGAAAAAGATGATTTGCTTCGGGTTTATAAATCTGCAGTTGTCAATCTTCTGTTTGTGTGTGTGTGTGTGTGTGTGTGTACATGGGATAGGCCTCTGAAATTTTTTAGTGGCCTTGGGATGATTTAGGATATTTCTTTTCAGGGGGTCAATGAGTGTCTTTGGCTTGGCAGTACATGTGTGGGTGTGCATGGATGTGTGCTTGTGTGTGTTGTGTATGTGTATGGTGACCAGACCTGCAGTCTGCCTGAACTGTATCGCTAAGGCTCTGATGAGAAACATCTGTAAACAAGACTGGAGCCCCTCACTACAGCCCCTTGTATCTCCCAGCTCAAGAACTTCATTCCTGATTCCCCTCTCTCTCTCTCTCTCTCTCTCACACACACACGCACACACACACACACACACACGCACGCACACACACACACGCACACACACACACACACTCTCCTCCTCTAACTTCACTGCAGTCCTCCTCCAGTCCAACATCCAAGCATTCCAGCTGCCACCCTGTCTCCACATCCTGGCTGGCTAACACATTAACATCTGCATAGCGTGTGCAGACACTGGTTGTCAGGGTTAAAATGAGTCTACAGTGAACAATGGAGCAAACATGGAGGGGGGAGAAACACATCTGGATGGCAAATATTGATGACACAATTTAGGTTAATCTGTCACTATAAGGAAATAATTATTTTGTCAGCAGAAAAGCTCTTTTGCAAGTTCTTAGTTATTTGAACCTGAGTCAGCCAATCATATATACATGTTGGTCTTCTTACCACTGTCCATTCCAGCACTTTCCACTGTCCACAAGCCACGACTGTGCACACTTCCCTTGAAGGGGGCTTTGGTAGGTGGGTGCATGCCGACTCGTCGGCCACGCCGCCCTGGTTGTCACGGCAACTCACATAGCGCATCCGTGTCCCTTTGCCACAGCTGGCGCTACACTGTTTTGCGGGAGAGAAAGATTAAGAAACCGGAAACCAACCAAATGAGAAAAGCAGATAAAAAGTAAAATAAATAAAAAATGTGACAACACTGCCAACCTGGGTCCAGGAACCAAATCGCCACTGGGTTTTGTGGCCCGGGTGGGAAGGGACTTTGGTCCCTGGGGGAACAGGGTGGCTGCTGGGACACTGGGCTATTTCACAGTCCTGTGGAAGAAGAGACACATACACCCATTCATGCAGTGATTAGCAAAATGAATATACTGTAACAACATCTGTCCCTGACAACAAAATACCATGAATATCAGAGATAGCTTTTCTGACATGGGACAGTCGTGAGCAACTTAAACTATATTCCTTCGGCTCTACGTTTGAGAGTAGTTATGCTTCCCATCGACCCTTTCCCCCCACTTTACCAAAACAACATTAACAGGGTCCGCCCCGTCAGTTCAAACTATGGATTGTGGCAGTAAGCCACTCAGCATAAAGCCCTGATCCCTGTCATAACAGGTCATAGTGGAGTGGTATTCAGGGCTCCAATGCCTATGCTGGCGTGGTTGTAAACTCCACCCCTAATCCACCCCCTTGTCCCGCACCTTCCGCCTTTCCCTCTTTCCCCTCCATATGCCCTCTGGTGCCCTCTGACCCCGTGTCTTTAGGAATGAGTGCTGGATCGGGTCGCACAGACTTGGGCTACACATTCAGCATGCAGCCTCCAAAAAGAAACAAAATAACAGGAAGCTCTCCACATACTTCCTGTCGAACTTGAATTTGCATGCATCAACTATGGGTTCAGAATATTAACAAATATATACTACAAGAAATCCAAGACATGTACAACCTTGTACTAAAACCTCCCTCCATCTATCAGTTTCTCTTTTCCTATGCCCTGGTGCAGGGTGGTGGTGGGACTAGTGGCCTGGTGGCCCACTTCATGGCTGGCTGGTTAGAATCACAACGAGGTGGGGCGACTGCTTCAGGGTCACTGGTCACCAGTCTCTGCTGGCCCAAGCACCGGAATTGCGAGCTGCTGTGACTAGAGGGGGGCCTCATCCTGAGTCTGCATGCTAAGCGCTCTGAAATGGGTTTACGCCCTACGCTGACCAAACAAACCTCTCATTCAGTTCAAAATATTGCAAGTTTCTGTCGGGGTTTCTGTGCAAGTTGTGTGCAAAGTTCACCATACACACACACACACACACACACACACACACACACAAACAATTGGCAAGAAAATTAACCTGGGTGAGTGTCATTTCCCAACAACGCCCTTTGTCAGTCTACATCACAGGTAAGTGGAGGAGAAGCGCGGCTTTGAACTAGCCTACTTTAAATACTGGTAATTATTTATTTGAAGCATGTCCTCTGTGATATAGCTGTGATTTCTGATTTATTTATGGCTGCCACAAATACAGGAGGTTTTGACACAAAACATGCGTGAAAATCAAACTGGGGGTGAATAATTGTGCGCTCGTGGTGCTGGAATCATTGGAAAGTTAGGTGGTAACGAGACAGGGAAATTGTAAGCGAGTGCTTCTTCAGGTCCGGAAAAGATAATGCTTGTAAGTTGGAAAAAATTAGTTAATACATCCTTCAGTCCAACCACTTTCTAAAACATTCATCTATCCATGGAGGGAACTAACTGGAGCCTATCCCAGCTGCATATCGTAGGAGGCAGCAGGGATAGGCTCTTATGACATGTTTGCTAGATAATAGAAGGTCATCAGTCTATCACAGGGTTAATATAGAAAGACAGACAACCAGTCACCCTCAGATTTACATCTAAGGTCAGTTTAGATCATATCTGTATCATGCATGTCTATGGACTGAGTTAGAAAGCCAAAGTACCTGGAGAAAAGGCACAGAAAGGACCCAGCTGGCTGGTAGACTCCAACCCCAAACCATCTTACTGCATTTTTTTAAAAAGAGCTTATTGTAAATTAGTTGATCGTTTACATAATAAGCAAATTTCCATTGTATGTCGAGGTAAGAGCAGGGTAGGTAAACTTTGCTGTTTTAAGCTGCAGGTTTGGTCAAACTCTGCAGCGGGCTGATGTTCCAGTCTATGCTTCAATAAGCATAAAGAACTGTTTGTATTTAACCCAGTCTGATTATGTCTGGGGAAGTTGGTTTGGAAATTCAACAAATCTTTTAAAGATTGTGCACTGGGGGTTTGTAAAAATTACAGTGAAAAACTGTAATTTAGTGCAGTCTCACCAGTGTTTGTGCGTTTCACCTCCTTCTCATGTGTCCTAGGCTCAACGCAATCATTGCTTCTGCCACACATTTCAAGTGTCAGCTAGATGATACAAGTGAAATTGTTTTCAAGAGAAAAATATGAGGGATTCTGTCTCAGAGTTTTGTCTTCATGGTGGGATAGTGAGGCTGGTAAACTTCCCTCTGCATTTGGAGCAGGCGGGACAGCTTTTATTGAGACCAGGTGGAAATGAAATGCCAGTGTTTTTGTGTACATTTTCAGTACAAGCGTACATCTTCTTCCTTCACACTCAACCACGGAGCAAAAAAAATGCTCTAAGAGTGAGGAGATGATAAGCAGATTGTGGGGAAAAAGAAAGGACGATAAGACCTCTTACCTGGGTGTCAGTGGGTCGCGTGGCTGCGTTACATTCGGTGTCGTCCATGACGGCACCATAAGAGCCCACCACGCACTTCACTGCTCGCATCTGGTAGCCTGGCCCACAAGAGGTAGTGCACTGGGTTCAAAGAGAGAAAAAAGAAACAAAGGAGGCGTGATGGCTAAACACTTGCAACAGTCAGCCAAAAAGACAACTGAGAAAAAGACACGAAAGGCAAGCAAAAAACAGATGCTTTGTTGGAGCCACCAGAGCAACCCCTGCACATACGAGTATATAGAAAAAATGTTAGCTCACTTTAGAAAAGTCTTCTAACAAAAATCATACATGAGGATATTCATATACATTGGACTGGCCGTTTTCCCACTGCAGCTAAGTCAGAGGGTACTATCCCGCGCTTTCTTCTGGCTCACTGCCTTCAGTGAAACGGGGTCAAACTTGTGTGGCGGCAACTTCAGCTACCATTTGATCACGCTTCATTAAACCACTTCAAAAATACCTTAAAATGTGCACATCCTCTGACGAGGGGCACAAAATAGCTCGCATTTTTGGGTGTTCTGTTCTGCACACATACACAAATAAGAATGGGTGCGCACACAGACATATAAAGCGCTTTCTGGGAACACGGCTATGAGGACTGTCCGTTGCTTTTGTATCTTTATTTTCGCGACATGTCCTCTGACTCTAAACAGCAGAGAGATGGTTCAGTGCTGTGTAACGAGCGTAGCTTATCTGTGTATCCACCCGATGATTTACATCAGAGACCAATTCATCAGAGAAGTAATAGCAAATTTCTCTTGCTGAGCTGTGACTCATCAACTGGGTAGACTTCCATATTGCATGTATGCAAGTATGAAAGCAGTGGCTCTAAATCTATATATACAGCATACTCTTTTAGATGCCTTGGAAAAAAGATCTGCTATAGAACTATTAAATTATTCAACCGAACTGATTGATTAAAGATAGATTATGCCTTCTTTAAATAAAAAGATTTACTCATTTCAGTATGCAGATAAAATTTTCAATTTTACATGGAACCCTTTATGGTTTGGAGATAGAACCAACCACAGTCAGTTACCATATCGTCTTTTATATTTAGCTTGTCTTTTTTCCTGTCTGCGGTCCCTCACCACCAACCAGTTGTGGCAGATGGCCGTCCCTCCCTGAGCCTGGTCCTTTTGGAGGGTCTTTTTTTTCCGTTAAAAGGGAATTTTTCCTTCCCAGTGTCGCCAAGTGCTCGCTCATAGGGGGTCATTTGATTGTTGTGGTTTACTTTCTATTATTTTTAGTCTTTACCTTACAATGTTAGGGCATTCAGGTGACTGGTGTGGTTGGCACTATATAAACAAAATTGAATTGAACTGAAAATAAAACTGTCTCCCACAGATGTGGATCACAAGATCATGCCAAACTTGCAGCTAGCAATTTTAACAGCTGTAAGTGAACAAGGAGAGACACGAAGGACAGCATAGGTTGAGAAACAGATGAAGAAGCGTGGATAGAGAAAGGAAAAAGCTCCGCCAATCATGTGGGCAAACTTTTGAAACAGAAGTAAGCTATATCCACATCCACATCATCATACACTGACGCTCTCAGCTGATAAATGACCCGACTTCTTACAGCTTTGAACAAAAACAATCGAGCACTGTGTACTGAATGCTGCACAGATCATAAATACAGGGGTGACTCACCTGTCCCCAAGGTCCAACCTGCCAAGCGGCACACTCCTGCTGTTGGCACGTCTGCACTGACTCAGGTTTAGGCGAGCCACAAAAGCGATCATCTAGACGGTCCTCACCAAACTGACACCACGTCTGACGATGCTTGTAGCCTTTACCACATGTCACAAGGCACTAAAAAAATAAATAAATAAATGTTACAGGTTATAACGCCATTTTTTGTTAATCGCTACATGAGTACAAGAAATGAGCAGTTACAAGTATTCAGATTCATGATAGAGGAAGTTCTCTTGGTTTTATGTAAAGCAGTATACGCATATTAGAAAGCCCCTAGCCCCAAAAACAAAACAAAAAGTGTGTGTTTATTTATGTGCGAGTACAGTCCATATGTATATATTACAGCATAAGGGTTCTGGCAACACCACACGGGACATCTGAAAAATTCCTGGAATGCAGCCCACAGCTTTGCAAGCTCCTTGCTCTACGATGTGTAAATTGTGCAGCAGTTTAAGAACGATTTCACCCTGCAATCACCTCTTACCCAACACTCATTTGGAGTGGAAGGAGGGGAGTAACTCTCCTAAAGCTGAGACATGCACAATCAGCACTGGGATTTGACATTTGACCCAGATCACTGCTGCTTTAATACTCCAGCATTTACAAAGAAGTCTGTTATTCTTTACGTTGAGTAACCCTAGACACATACTCGTCTGAAAAATCTCACAAACAAATCACTGAGGGAGTTGAAAACCTGCACAGAAACACAAAAATATACATCTGCAGCTTGGAAATGTGTCCACTTTAACTACTTAGGTAAAAGTCTTATTTTCTTCTTCTTTTTTAATTGTGAGGCAAACAAGACAAGACCAGTAAGGACAGGTGAACAATTAAATTATGACTTCTGTTTTACCCACTTGAAACTGTCGGCCCCAGAGCAAGCCACCAAAGCTGCAGAGAGTGCAGCGCACATACCCCTGGGGTCTTATTTTCTTCTAAAAGCAAAGACAATACGGTAATTGCTAAACTGACCTCAGACCAGTCTCCAGTCTTCCACTGGGGACAGAGGAATTCATTGCAGGGTTGGACGGTCAGCTTGTCCCTTTGACTGCATTTGCTCTCATCGCCACCAGCCTCAGCTGCCTTTCGACACACTGCCCCTCGACGGCGGGTTCCTCCACCGCAGCTCTTGGAGCACTGCAGCACAAACGTTTGAGCATCAACAAGTGTAAACACATACACAACCCGAGATAAACTTGGACAAACATCTGGTCTGCGCGGACAAACAAATCCCCAGACTTCCAACAGAGTTCGTACCTCCGACCAGGACGAGTACTCCCAACCACCCGGGTTACAGTCTCCGTGACAGCCTTCCTTGTCATCAGGTTTGCGCTGACCGCTACAGTAGCGGTCATCAACCTTCTGGGTCTTGCCGTCTGCACGGTTGATTTTGGCACAGTATATTTCCAGGGTACGATATCCTAGGCCGCACTGGGCTGTACACTCACTTTTTCGAGCAACGTGCCATCTACGTAAAGAACAAGTGGGTAAATCTTTGCACTGCAAAGACTAAATAAAGTGTCAGTCAGATGGGTCAAATGGTTTAGAGTGACGGTGCAAACCTAAGTTCACATTCAGTGTTGCATGGCTCAGTGATGACAGCAGGTCTCGCTGTGCCGTGGCACCTCTGGTCTGACACCACCACCCTGTCCGATTCTCTGCTACAGAGAATCTTCCGCTTGCGCTCTCCTGTGAGGGTACAAAAATTGAGGTTTTAAGTGAAAGCCACTCTAAAAAATCTTGACAACACACTATAACAAAAAAATAAATTAAACATGAGTCAAAATGGCAAAGAAAATTGAAGAAAAGCTGTGTCATTTAAATAAAGAGATCTGTTTTATAACTAATAAGAAATTTACAAAGATGTAAACAGTTCAAGCTTGAGTTACAATCTTGGGTTTCATAACTTTATCCTGAGATGAAAGTGGCTTTTTACTGCCCGACCTGCAAGTAGTTATCTGGGTTGATGCACCATCTGGCTCAAGTAAAATATGGCTCATCATCGGGAGTGCAATAAATGCCAGCGTGAAAAGTGTGTACACCTACCTCACTTTGGCTTTTGTGTAAAATTGCAGCGCGCTGATGTACAGCGTGATATGAACCTTAATGTGGCAATAGATCAGCACCTCATGTTACCAAGTTTTGCAGCTGAACGCTATGAGAGCTAAATGTGTTATATGCTAGATGTTTATCCCGCTGTGAACTGTGGAGTTATTGGTTTCCCTTCAGTTGTTAAAGCAGGGTGGTGTCAAAAAGCGGAGAAAGGCATTCTTAAACAGAAAAAATTGACTTGTAACACACATAACAGGTTTTCGAGTTTGCTTGCAATCTTCCTCCGCACACCCACGTACTCTAACCTTTCCACAGTCATGCCAAGCAGATGTGCCACGGCATAGTGTAAAACTGATATTTAATCACTTTTACAAAGGCTAAATGCCTACAATGACCATGTTTGATGGTAACTACAGCATCCTCCATCTCCTGGGTCTCCTGCTCAGCATTTTCTACATGTTCTTCTTCCTTCATTTCATCTCCATCCCATCTCATTTTTACTCTGACCACACAGTTTATCATTCACCTTTCCCATCATCTCACCCTGCAAACCACATGTGCCTCCCCCTCACCTTGGCACAGACGACTACACTCCTGCCAGGGCCCATAAGCATCCCAGAAGAACTGTTGAGGCTTATCCTCTATGGGAATGTTAAAGGAATACCTGACATCTGGGTTGTAAAGGTTCCCCACAGAAAGCACCTGGGAAAAAGCAGGCAATGTGATATACATTACACAACCTTACGACTGTAAATTTGAAATATCAAGTCTGTAGAAGGATTTAGGTTTCTGCATTCCTCTCTTCTAAGCTATTAAATCACCATCTTCTATCTTCACATCTCCTGCAAGAGATACCAAATTGTCATGATAAGGACAGCTTACCTGGATAACGATCTCCTCTTCTATGCGGTCAGTACAGTTGATCCTCTCAATGACATGGTCGGAACCGCTGTACTCGATGATGGCATTTCCTACTTTGATTTCCCTTTTGAACATGCTGACCACAAACTCCCCGTTAAGCAGGAACTCTCCGCGGCTATTTGATATGGCTACAGGGAGGCAGAAACAGTTAGTTGGCTTCATCACACTGAAAAGAGCTTGTGTAAACTCAAGCCAGCTTTAATTTATTAGCTGATTTAAAAAGTACGCATAAAGGTGAATTACTTTGTGCAAATCACTGTTTATGGCAGGAACCTGCGCAAACATGAACTTGTTTCTGCGCGCAGCAGAGCAGCTTAGAAAACACAGTGGCTTAAAATGTTCATTTACAGTAAGGCACACACAGTGGGTAACAGTAAAGCCTTATTGGGCTAAAATAATCCTCTGTTCCCGAAGAAGTCCCATCCAGGGGCACCCTGTTCTGTTCAACAGCCAGTCTTCTGCACTCGTTCACCCTAATGCGATTATGGAGCTAATTTCCTGCCTTTACTTTCCTCGCCATTTCACACATTACACTAATATGGTTGTGGAGAGTGGCATTCATTGCACACGCACACACACAAAAAACAATCAATCCGCTTTGGGTTGTCCCAATATATAGAAAACCTGAAACACACAGTTAAGGATGACACTATGTTCAGAAGTTTGCATCAAGGACATGCACACAACAACACATGAGCACAAAAACATGAGTAGGCCAGTGGTACCAACAGGCTGAGACAGAGCCTTAGAGAAGGTACTAAAGCTTTTAAACTAAGGGACCTTGCTGGATTGGTACCCACAGGCACTTAATGGATTTGCATGCATAGTATTTGCCAAATCTACGGCAGTTATGCAGTGCCCGGCTTTACACTGAAGGCTGAGCGCTGTCCTTCTCATAAACACTCAAGCACATCTCATAAACACACAACTTTTTAACAGCTCATTCCTCCAGAAATGACTTCAAACAGCATGACTGGAAATGTAAAAATACAATCAAAGCATTAACAATTGTTGGCTGTCTTACCGAGGTAGTTGTCATCCTCCGGTTTCCCTGAGTAACTGTGTTGACGCACATCTATGTTTGTAGCACCACTTGGTATTCGCACCACTTCGTTATAGCCTGCAAATACATATGCAGCGCATTAGCGCACCCAGGTCTGTAACTGCACTAACAAGTGAACCCATCCATCGATGCTTTTCTGCTGAGGTGTGTAAGCAATATAACAACTGCCACAACAGCTATTACCATTTATATGTACTGAAATGGAGACTGATGGGGGTAATAAAAGAGGTTGTTACTCACCATAGCGTACAATGTTGAAGGTGCCTGCTACAGTTTTGCAGGAAGAGTTATCGCCTCCACATACGCCACATTTGTCCCTCCTGGCTTTAGAGTTGAGTACATGATCACAGCCCGCCTGCTGCTCAGTACGGGAAGTAGGAAATACACAATAAGAAAATTAAGGATTTTTAATTAGAAAATCACTAAATCATACCAAATATGTAACTGGTTCGTTTGAGACACATTTTAGCCTAACTCTAGTGCATCTATGAATATAAAAATCCCATTGTCTGAGCTGGAATATAATGAAAACTGTGTGTGGTTTGGAGATCACTTCTTACGGTATGTTAGGAATGTAGGTGTTTACTATTTTATCCACTAAACACGGTTACTGTTCAAGAATGGTCACTGTTATTATTACAAATAACCATGAACCGTGCAGATACATGCTGCTGAATGAACAGAATTGGGAAGCTCACCCTGCACAGGCCCTGGACACAGATGTCGTTGGTATCGGGTCCACATGGCGTGCCGTCAATGACCCTGTCCCTGAGCTGATAGTAGGCTGTGCTGCCTGCAACCCTGCAGAACAGCTTACATCTGTCCTTCATCAGAACTAATATAGGAGATAGAATACAGATAATTATTTCATGGTGACTCAAATAAATGCAAAGCTTACATTATGGCTGTTATTCATGAAGTAAGTATTAAGATGCCACTGTAAAAACAAAACAATTCTCACTTCCGCTGTATTTGGGCACCCAGCGAACATTTGGAGGTA